>NC_056732.1:1706966429-1707162800 GCF_019279795.1 Protopterus annectens
ATTCGCGTCTCTTCTCTAAATCCAGGGCAGGCTTTGCCACTGCAGTCCTGCAGGGCCTTATAGCTGCTCCTAATGCTGTTTAGTTCCATCCTCCCATAGCTTTGGGTTTCTACCCAAATATAATGACTACAACAGTGAAACACGAAGAACATAATACAGTTGTGTGCACTTGACCATAAATGTAGATGTTCGAGTGTATTCACTGTTGCAGTCCGGGTTACCCACCCGCCAGCCCCCATGCTATACCTTTTCTTTCCTTCACTATACTCAAAAGCCTTTGTGGTGTATTTGCTTTTAGTTGAAGGTAAATTTTATGTTTCTATGGTGCATTTATATATATGTATATATATTTACAGTTTATTTATAGGAAAATAATTCTCTTGGGTGGCGAAAGCCAGGGTACATTTTTTGGCTAGGCTTATATAGGCCCTAGGGCCAATAGCCTAGTACCTACCAGTGAACCGATATATATTTTTGCTCCTCATTTGGGGAGGCACCTGACATTTGGGGCAAAAAAACTGATTTAAAATGGCATCGGCTGCATGTCTTATATCCCTGACGACCTGACGTCATGGAAGAAGAGACAGCAACCGACACAGGACCCAAGACTTTGTTATTCAGGCCGACTGAGGGCAACCTGCCAGCAGATTACCCGAATGTAATGACTGCATCAGTGAATACACTCCAACATCTACATTTATGGTAAGTGTACACAACTGTACTTTCTCTGCACTTCCCTTTGGCTTATCCACTGCTCCCAGAGTATTCACAAAATGCCTGACTCCAGCCATTGCCTGTTGCAGACAGAAGAATTCAAATTTACTCATACTTGGACCATTGCCTTATTTAGGCAGACAGGAAAAGCTGTTGCACACCTGACATTTGTGAAAAACCTTCTAACCTCCCTTAGGGTACACTTTCAACGAAAAGAAATCAAAACTAGTCCACAATCAAAAGATTGTATTTGTGGGAGCAAGCTTGGACACAGCATCCCAGGTGGCATTCCTTACTCCAGAAAAACAAGCCTATCTGACAGGCTACTTCACTCAAATGGCCACCAGAACCCGGCTATCTACAAGGAACATCCTGCAGGCCCCAGGGTTCATGGCCTCTTGAATTTTACTAATTCCATATGCCAGACTGCATATGAGGAAACTTCAGTGGTACTTAAAAAGTCTTTGGTGCCAACATTCTCAGGACTTGGAAACAGTCATACCTTGTCTAAGGACATAGTTTCATTAGTGGGCAGCAGCATGCAACCACAACAAGGGACTTCCCTTTACTGAACCCCATGCCGCCGAGACCCTAACCACAGATGCATCAGACTATGCCTGGGGGGGCACACCTGGACGACAAGTGTATTCAGGGCCACTGGAGCCCAAGTCAGATTCATATGCACATCAACCAAAAAGAGATGCTAGCTGTTAAGCACACTCGGGCAGCTTTCTGATCCCTATTCTCACCAGGACCCCTGCTATTAAAAACAGACAACACCACAGTTATGTGGTACATCAACAAGCAGGGGGAAACCCACTCTGCAGGCTAGCCATGGCCCTGTGGAAGACTGCCTTGGACATGCATATTCATCTGCAAGCTCAATTCCTGCCAGGCAAGCAAAACTCTGTTGCAGATGACTTAAGCAGAAATCTCCTAGACGCACACAAGTGGCAATTGGAACCCAGCACCTTCAGCCTTCTAATCCAGAAATGGGGGACCCCAGAGGTGGACCTCTTTGCCTCCTCTTCAATCACCAGCTCAGCACATTCTGCACCAGGACACCTGACAGCAGGGCCTGGAAAGTGGATGCCCGATCCTTCCAGTGGGAAAACCTCTCAACTCTGCCTCTTCTCTCAAGAATATTACTCAAGGTAAGACAGGACAGACCAAGGGCAATCCTGATTGCCCCAGACTGGCCACACCAGCACTGGTGTACCCACTACTGCGCAGCCTGTCACTGGTGCCACCCTGGCACCTACCCAAATCCCAACCCCCCTCACTCAGCAGGGGGGACAGATCTTGCATCTGCAACTGCAAACCCTAAATCTTGCAGCCTGGCTTATTTCTTGAATTCTCCCCCAGTAAACAGCCTAAGCAAGCAAGTGCTGGACTTCATTCTTGAAGCCAGAAGACCCAGTACAAGGAAATCCTATGCTGATAAGTGGAAAAGGTATTGCTCCAGGATTCAGTGTAAAGGAGGGGACACAGCACTGCCATCCTTACCTCTAATCCTGGATTTCCTAGCAGATCTACTCCACAGAGGCTTTTCCTTCTCCTCCATTAAGATCCATGCCTCTGCCATCTCTATTCATTACAACACTGAGCCACCTCTCATCTGTCATCCTCTCATCAAACAGTTCCTGAGAGAGGCAAGCAACTTAAGGCCACCAAGGAGAGCACCCATCCCTGCTTTGGACCTTAACTCTGTATTAGAAAAGCTCACGCTACCCCCATTTGAGCCTGCAGTGTCAGCAGAGTTAAAATTCCTCTCTTGCAAAATAGCCTTTCTTCTGGCCATCACTTCAGTTAGAAGAGTGTCTGTGCTGCAAGCACTTATGGCTGTGGAACCCCCCCCCCATTACTTTTCATTCTGACAGGGTCTCCCTCAGGACTAACCTTTCCTTTATGCCTAAAGTGGTGTCTATTGTAGCTCCCAACCAATCTATTCATTTGCCAACCTTCTTGCCTAATCCTCAAAGGGGAAAGGATCCTGCACTCCTTGGACGTGCACAGTCAGCTCAGATTCTTTGTTGGTAGGACTAAGCCCTTCAGAAAATCTGACCAATTACTAGCAGTTTTACACCATGGGCAGAGGGCAAGGCCATTTCAAAACAAACTGTTTCCAAATGGATAGCACACTATAGCCATTTTTGCTACAAACACCATGGGAAACCAACCCCCTCAGGGGGTCGGAACACATTCCACTAGGGCAATTTCTACCTCTACAGCATTTCTCGGGGGAGTCGCTACCAGGGACATTCTGAAAGCTGCTACCTGGAGCTCTGTACACACCTTCACCAAGTATTCCTACCTGCCTATCTTTTCCAAATCCAGGGCGGGTTTTGCAACAGCAGTCCTGCAGGGCATACTAGCCAGCCCCAAATCTTCTTGGCTGTCTGCACTCTTTCTTCAGCTTTGGGATCAACCCAAGTGTGATGACTGCAACAGTGAAACACGAAGAACATAGTACAGTTGTGTACACTTATCATAAATGTGGATGTTCGTCTGTATTCACTGTTGCAATCCTGTTTTCCCATCCTCCAGCCCCCTTGTCTCTCTGTCTCTCGCCTCTCTGTTTATTACTCACCCCTTACTGGGCTATTGGTATTTACTTTTTCCTGGTAGGGTTTTTCCCATCATAACTTGGCTCCCTGTTTGGGGAGCTCCTGACATTTGGGGCAAGAAAAACTGATGTAATGGTGTCGGCTGCCTGTATTTATACCCGTGACAACCTAACGTCAGTCCTGGAGCAACAGCAACTGATGCAGAAATACTAAGTCTCTGGTATTGGGGCCGACTGAGGGCTACCTGCAGGCAGATAATCCAAGTTTGATGACTGCAACAGTGAATACACTCGAACATCTACATTTATTGTAAGTGCACTTTTCCCACCCTCCATCCCCCTGGTCTCTCTCTCTCTCTCTTCCTCACTCCTTATAGGGATTTTTGGTATTTACTTTATACTGGTGGGGTTCTTCCACCATAACCTAACTCCCTATTTGAGGGCTTCTGACATTTGGGGCAAGAAAAACTGATGTAATGGCATCGGCTGGCTGATTTTAATACCACTGACGTCAGTCCTGGAGCGACAGCAACCAACGCAGAAATACTACGCCTCTGATATTCAGGCTGACTGAGGGCCACCCCTGGCAGGATAACCCAAGTGTGATGACTGCAACATTGAATAAACTCTAAACATCTATATTTATGGCAAGTGTACACAACTGTACTTTCTCTGCACTTCCCTTTGTCTTTTCTACTGCTCCCAGAGTTTTCACAAAATGTCTGGCTCCCGCCATTGCCTTTTGCAGACAAAGGAATATCCAGTTTACCTATACATAGACGACTGCCTAACTCGGGCAGACAATCAGAAAAAGCAGCTCAAGCATCTGTCCTTTGTAAAGTCCCTACTGACCTCCCTGGGGTACACTATCAACGAAAAGAAATCCAAACTAGTACCCACCCAAAGGATTATATTCCTGATACCAAGCCTGGACACAGCATCCCAGAAGGTATTCCTTATACCAGAAAAGCAAACTCTCCTAACAGCCGACTTCTTTCAACTAGCCACCAGATCCCAGTTACCTGCAAAGAAAATCCTGCAAGCTCTGGGGTTCATGGCATCTTGCATTCTACTCATTCCATATGCCAGACTACATATGAGGAAACTTCAGTGGTACCTAAAAAGTCTGTGGTGTCATGACCTTGAAACTCTTGTACAAATTATACCTTGCCTAAGGAAAGATTTTCTTTGGTGGGCAGCAGTATGTTCCCACAACAAGGGACTACCTTTCTCAACACCCCCCACCACCCAGCCTTCATCACAGATGCCTCAGACTATGCCTGGGGTGCCCACCTGGATGACAGGTGCATACAGGGCCAATGGAGCCCACAGCAAATCCATCTGTTCATCAACCAGAAAGAGATGTTTGCTGTCCAGCATGCATTGACAGCTTTCAGGCCCCTACTCTCCCCAGGGGTTTTCCTGATCAAAACAGACACCACCACTGTAATGTGGTATATCAACAAGCAGGGAGGAACTCACTCCTACCCTCTATGCAGGCTGGCCGTGACCCTTTGGCACACAGCCTCTGCCATGCAGCTCCACCTGTTAGCACAATTCCTGCCAGGTTCTCTAAACTCTCTGGTAGGCCACTTAAGCAGAAATCTTCTGGACCTACACAAGTGACAGCTAGACAAATTAACCTTCACCTTAATAACTCAGAAATGGGGAACCCCAAAGGTCGACCTCTTTGCCTCCCACACCAGCCATCAGCTCAGAAAGTTCTGCACCAGGGAACATCCCTGCATGGCTTGGAAAGTGGATGCCATATCCTTCCCCGGGTCAGTCTATCGGTCTGTGCATTTCCTCCACTACCTCTCATCACCAGGGTACTGTTCAAAATAAGAGGAAAAACCAAGGACAATTCTTATTGCTCCAGACTGGCCTCGCCAGCACTGGTACCCACTGCTGCGCAGCCTGTTCCCACTGCCACCATGGCATCTCACTCAGACCCCAACCCTCCTGACCCAGAGTGAAGGAGAATCCATGCACCCCCCAATTGCAGACCCTCAATTTGGCAGCCTGGCTTATTCCCTGACCCCATTGATCAATCTGCCAACCTTTAGTAAACCGGTTCTAAATGTTTTACGTAAGGCCAGATGCCCTAGCACTAGAAAGTCTTATGCTGACAAATGGAAAAGGTTCTGCACCTGGATTCAGTCCAAGGGAGCCGATACGGTTCAGCCCTCCCTACCTTTCATCCTGGATTACCTAGCTGACCTGCTACACAGTGGTCTCTCCTTTTCCATGGAGTTCTGTTTACAATTTCACCAAGCATTACCACCTGTCTATCTTCTCCAAATCCAGGGCAGGCTTTGCCACTGCAGTCTTACAGGGCATCCTAGCCAGCCCGTAGTCTCCTTGACTGCCTCCACTATTTTTTCTCTTTCTCTCTACTTAAAAAGAACATTTAGGTATTTACTTTCTACTGGTGGGGTTCTTCCACCCTAACCTGGCACCCACTTGGGGGCTTCTTACAGTTAGGGCAAGAAAAACTGATGTAATCACGTTGGTTGCCTTACTTTATACTGTGACTGTCTGATGTCAGTCCTGAAGTGACAGCAACCGATGCAGAAATACTAGGCCTCTGGTATTCGGGCCGGCCGAGGACTACCCTGGCAGGGATAACCCAAATGTGTTGACTGCAACAGTGAGTACACTCAAACATCTACATTTATGGTAAGTGCACACAACTGTACTTTCTGTAGGCATGACCTGTACTGTATTTGACTAAACCAGACTGGGTTGGGTCCAGTGTCTAAAGGCTTCCTGTGTCATTGTTAATCATTTCCATGATTCTTTCCATGTCTTTACATATGAGACTAGTCAGGCTAATGGTTTGTAGTTCCCTGGATCTGTTGATGGTCTGCCTTTTTGCAGAGAGATGACAGCTGCAGTCTTTCATTTGTGTGGCATATAACCACCGCAGAGACTATGGTTTAATAGTGACAACATTGGTCCTGGTAGGATATATTCCAGGCTTTTTAGGAAGCATCCTGGAATATTATCGGGGCTTGTTGAAGCTGTATTTCTGGCCTTAGAGAGCACATCTAAAACCTGCAGAGGGATTTTGCTGGATGGTGATGTCCTTCAAGAATGCAACTGCAGTCGTAACATGTGGGTTGTCCTGCCTCAGGCAGCCCTCGGTCGGCCGGATTCCAAAGTCTGGGTCCGACGTCGGCTAATGTCGCATTTCTCTCCGACGTCAGAGCGGCTGGAGTACATAAGCATCAGCCGACGCCATTTTCTCCAGTCTTTCTTGCCGTGCGGTGCCCGAAGCAGAAGCAGTTCGCAAGTGCCGGTCGGTCAGCTCCTGTATTCTACGATACCGAAGTCATCAAAAAGCTAAGTACCCCGTTGGGGACCTTTTCTTGCCTCAGCCGATGTCAGAAATTACTGAAAAAGTTAACAATTGTCTTTTTTGTGGTAAACAAATACCTCATAAGGATTTCCACTCTTACTGCCTCCCTTGCCTGGGCCCAGACCACGACGTCTCGGCCTGTGTAGCCTGTGCTCGCTTCAACAAGTGCACTCTCAGGCGCCGAGCGGAGTTCGCTGAAGACTTTTTCGGCGATAAATTTGCTTATACCATGCCGTCGGATCTTCCGACATCGCAAACTCCCAAAAAGCGAAAAGACCGGGACCGACAGCCTCGGCCTGTGTCTACTTCCGACTGCACGCCAAAACCTAGCGTGAGTGCTCCGGTTCCCGCTGAGACGGTCTCTCTACCGCTCCGAACCGAAGACACCGCATTACCGTCGACTCCGATTCCAGACATTACTCCGACGCCAGTTATAGATTTTCCTCCGGATACTGAAACCGGGGATATGCCCGAGACCATTGCTGTAGACAAGGTCACTCCTGCACGTGGAGCTGCCAGGCCCCCGATGGCCATGTCTATTAAGGCCTACACTAGGGCTAAGGCAGCCAGCAAAACAAAGCATATTACTCCTAGAGCTTTACCTCAGCCGACTCTGGAGACACAAATTATGTCCATGGCTGCTGATTTAATTTCCATGATTAGAGGTTCGCAGACAGAGCATCCCAGCCTCCTCCTGATAAAAGGCTCCGGGTTGAACCCTCTGACCCTACTCATTCAGATGAAGACTCTGAGGGCTCTGTCCACTCTGATAGCCAGAAAGAGCTCTTCCAGACCTATGAGGACTCTGATGCAGAAGATTCCATACCTTCGGCCTCCCCTCCTGAGGATATTTCCTTTGGGGAAGTTCTGCACACCATGAGGGAACATTTCAAGTGGCAGGGCCAGGAATATTCTGATTCCAAGAAACGCCTTAGGACTTTCCTTAAGAAGCCTCAGCACAGGCCCTTAGCTATTCCCCCTGTACTTGATGTTCTGGATGATTTGTATTCTGATTCTAATGCTACCCCTGATACTCTCCCTCCTGCACCAGCCAAGCCAGACAGGTATTACAGGGTCCCAGAAACGCATTCCCATTTATTCAGGGCCCATACTGTTGATTTGGAAACCATTTTACAGGGGCCTAAAGGAGTTTCAGCCTCCACCTCAAAAAAATCCTTTGCCCTCCAACAGGGAAGCAAGGTCATTAGAGAGATGGGGTAAAAAGGTTTACACTTCCACTACTTTATCTATGAGAGCCTTAAATTGCCTTTTTCATATGTTCCAATATCAGGATTATCTTTTAGAAGATTTACAAAAAACACTAGCTTCTCCTGATCCTTTAGACAGGAAGTCTTTGCAAGAAGCTGTACATAACATTCAGCAAGTAAGCAATCACTTCCTGCAGTGTGGATATGATGCACTGGAAGCTTCATGTAGGGCAGCTATGACAGGGGCAGTGATGCGAAGACATGCTTGGTTAAAAGATCAACCTCTACCAGATCATGTAAAATCAAAACTTCTGGATGCACCTCTGGAAAAGAACAAGCTTTTTGGTGCAAATTCTAAGGATGTGCTAAAGACCATCGAAGAAAAAGCAAAATCAGTTCAAACTGTAAAGGATTTCCTCCAGGTTCAACCCCCCAGATTCAGTAGGAATTGGCCTTCAAAAAACTGGTCCTTTCCTAATCCAGAAAAGTTTCAAAGGGGTAAGAACAGACGTGGCCGAGGAAGAGGCCAATACAGAGGCCCTTACAGGGGACGTCAATGGCAGCCAGGAAACCAAAGAGGTGACGCAGGGGTTTCTCCTGCCCAACAACCACAATCTCAATGACTTTCCTTTACTGCCGCCTACCAGGGAACAACTAGAAGCTCCCTTGGGCGGAAAATTATCTCTGTTTGCAGAAAACTGGCACCGACTGACAAAGGACAAATGGATTTTGGACATTGTAGACCGAGGGTACAGGTTTCATTTCCATACCTTACCAAGGAAGCAAGGCATGCCAAATCTACCACAACATCAAAGGGTAGAGGCTATCAAGCAAATCTCTCTGCTAACTCAAATGAAAGCAATAGAAAGAGTTCCACAACAAGAACAAGAACAGGGGTTTTACTCAAGACTGTTCCTTGTTCCAAGAAAAGAAACTCAATGGAGACCAATACTGGACTTGTCCGCATTAAACACGTTTCTCATAGTACCGAAGTTCAAAATGCTGACTCTACAGCAACTCCTTCCCATGCTGGGCAAGGAGTCGTGGCTGATCACTCTGGACCTCAAGGAGGCATACCTGCATGTCCCTATCAGACACAGTTGCAGAAGATACCTCAGATTTCTTGCAGGGCCAGAGC
This sequence comes from Protopterus annectens, assembly GCF_019279795.1. NCBI lineage: Eukaryota > Metazoa > Chordata > Ceratodontiformes > Protopteridae > Protopterus > Protopterus annectens. The sequence goes on from NC_056732.1 coordinate 1,706,975,417, forward strand.
ATTATCAATTCTCAGCATTGCCATTTGGCTTATCTACTATGCCCAGAGTGTTTACAAAATGCCTGGCTTCAGTAATTGCTCATTGCAGGCTCCAGGGTATTCAAATCTACCCGTACCTGGACGACTGCCTCATACAAGCGGACGACAAATTGATGTTGACAAAAAATCTGGAATATGTCACACGATTACTTCAAGCTCTGGGGTACACAGTCAACTTCCAAAAGTCAAGACTGCAACCATCCCAGCAAATAATCTTCTTAGGAGCCAAACTAGACACAGCCTCTCAAATGGCTTACCTGACAGAAGACAAGCAAGAGAAGTTACCTCAATACTTCAAAGGTTTAGCAAAACTCACCCAGATGACTGCAAGGAGATTCCTACAGGCCCTGGGTTACATGGCATCCTGCATTCTACTGGTTCCATTAGCAAAACTACACATGAGAAAGCTTCAATGGTACCTAAAAAGCATTTGGTCTCAGCACAGCAACAATTTGGAGACAATCATACCACTCATTCCATGCTTACAAAAGGAATTCCAATGGTGGGCTTCGGTGAGCCAGGAAAACACAGGTTTATCATTCAAAAAACCACAGATAACACAGACCATGACTACAGACGCCTCAGACCTCGGATGGGGAGCGCACATGGAAGGCAGGTGTATACAAGGACAATGGTCTCCAAAGGAAACACATCTGCATATAAATCAAAAGGAAATGCTGGCAGTAATGCATGCTGTCGAGGCTTTTCAAAACCATCTCCAGCAAGGCCACTTAATGATACGGACAGACAACACCACTGTGATGTGGTACATAAACAGGCAGGGGGGCACTCATTCTTACCCCCTTTGCAGACTGACAATGCAGCTTTGGGAGAAATCACTGAGTCTAAACATCCAGTTGCAGTCGCAGTTTGTTCCAGGAAAAGACAATGTGTTGGCAGACAGCCTAAGCAGGAAATTCACAGATCCACATGAGTGGAGGTTGCATCCGAAGGCTTTCAGACAACTCACTTCGACATGGGGCAAGCCAGAGGTGGACCTATTTGCCTCTCACCTCAATCATCTACTACCAAAATTTTGCACAAGGACATACCATTCAAAGGCTTGGAAAATAGATGCTGTTTCATTCAACTGGAACTCCCTAGCAATCTATGCATTCCCACCTCTGCCACTGATGACCTCAGTATTACTAAAGATCAAAGCAGAGAAGCCCAAGGGAATATTAATAGCTCCGGATTGGCCAAGACAACACTGGTACCCACTACTACGGAGCATATGTCACACCAGGAGGTGGGCCCTCCCTCAGTGGCATCAACTTTTGACTCAGCACAATTTCGAAACACTGCATCCAAACCTTCAGACTCTGCAGCTAACAGCCTGGGAGATCCCATAAATGAATTCAACTTACCTCTCTCCAAGGAAGTTCAGCGGATACTAACAGAGGCTCGAAGACCGTCCACCAGAAAGGTTTATTTAGCAAAGTGGAAAAGATTCAGCAATTGGAATACCAGCAAAGGGCATGATGCATCATTACTGAACATCCCACTTATTTTGGAATATTTGGCAGATTTGTTACAGAGGGGTCTCTCATATTCTTCAATAAAAATACATGCATCTGCTATTTCAGCTAGATACAACACTGATCCTCCTGTTTTTTTCTCACCCCTTACTAAGGCAATTCCTCAGGGGAATCAAGAACATTAAGCCACCAAGAAAGGCCCCAGTGCCAGCCTGGGACCTCAATTTTGTCTTAGAAAAACTGACTCTACCTCCTTTTGAGCCAGCAGCTTCAGCTGACTTGCAATTTCTCTCATGGAAGACAGCCTTCCTGTTGGCAATTACCTCAGCAAGAAGGGTTTCGGAACTACAGGCCCTAATGGCAATACCACCCTTTATTATTTTTCACAGAGACAGGGTTTCATTAAGGACCAACCCTACCTTTATGCCAAAGGTGGTATCTAGGGTTTCTCTAAATCAAGCCATTCATCTGCCTGCCTTCTTTCCCAATCCTGAGAATAAGGGGGAAAGGCTTTTACATACTTTGGACATTCATAGACAACTTCGATACTACCTGGACAGAACAAAGGCCAGTAGGACGTCTGAACAGCTTTTTGTAGCTTACGCCCCTGCAGTCCAAGGAAAAGCTATTTCAAAACAGACTATTTCTAAATGGATTGGACATTGCATCAGATTCTGTTATTCCTTTCATGGAAAGACTGTTCCAGCCTATGTCAGACCACATTCCACCAGAGCTACAGCCACCTCTACAGCATTTTTAAGAGGGGTGCCTACAAAGGACATTCTAGAAGCTGCTACATGGAGCTCCGTGCATACATTTTCAAAACACTACAATCTCCCCCTATATTCCAGATCCAGAGCAGGCTTTGCTTCGGCAGTCCTGCAGGGTTTGATTGCCACACCATCTCTTTCCTAGAGCATACCTCCTCCCCCAGCTAAGCTATGGTATTCTACCCACATGTTATGACTGCAGTTGCATTCTTGAAGGACATAGTACAGTTTTGTACCTACCATAAATGTAGATGTCCGAGACATGCAACTGCAGTCGGGTTTGCCCTCCCTCCATACCCCTCTATGCTTAGGGTCCACTCCTATCCCCCTCACTCTTAGCTGGGGATATCTGTTATGGTGTATTTGTTTTATTACTCATGTATGTGTTTGGAATCCTGTTTATGTCTACCAATTTGATTACAGCCTTCCTTGGAGGGCACCTGGCATCTGGGGCAAGAAACACTGAAGAAAATGGCGTCGGCTGATGCTTATGTACTCCAGCCGCTCTGACGTCGGAGAGAAATGCGACGTCAGCCGACGTCGGACCCAGACTTTGGAATCCGGCCGACCGAGGGCTGCCTGAGGCAGGACAACCCACATGTTATGACTGCAGTTGCATGTCTCTCGGACATCTACATTTATGGTAGGTACAAAACTGTACTTTTCCTGTAGGGCAGTTTAGGGGTAAGCTGGGGGCTAGAGTTGGAGCTCAGTTTGTCACCTAGAAGATTTGTGATATCTCCTGGTTTCATGAACATAGCACCATTTACCAACATTTCAGCACACTGCTGTGTGCTGTCTTTGAGGTTTTGGACATAGTGATAGAAGGCCGTATGGTTGTCCTAGGCCTGGGATGCTATCTTTACCTCAAAATTTGCTTTGCTGGACTTTCTCTCTCAAACTGAATGCACAACTAAGAGGACAGAGTTCATTTTTTTTCTTTTTCTTAAACTTCCTAATTTTAGCTCTAAAGTTTTTGTACTACCTGTTTAATTTTGGATTCCACCAGGGTGATTTATTTTTTGTGTTAATTTTGGGCTTACTTCTAGTACGCACAGCAGCCTCTATGCAGTCACTTGCATGGTTGCACAGTGCAGTCATTGATATGGTTGTATAGAGTTTCTGTGAATAATTCTGCTTAGGCTGCTGTATTATCTGGGTTTGGAAGGGCTTGAAATTTTGACCAGTTATCACTTAATAAAAGGTAATTTGCCGTGGAGTAGTTTTTGACTGTTAACAGCATCTGCTAGGATTAAAGAATTGATTCTCACTTCAGAGGAGACAGTGTTGTGGTCTGACCTTACCAAAGAGAGCATAGCACTGCTGGGGGTGGGGGGGATGCAGTTTTCTCCCATATTTGTGAGTACCAAGTCCAGTATGTTTGTACCTCTGGTATGTGTATGCTCTAACTGATCAAGGGTGTTCATGTTTTACAAAGTGTAGGAATCTCTGTGCCTGCAAAGTTCTGGTTGTGTAAGATTCACCTTTCATAGAGGGATAATAAAAGTCCCACAAGTTTAGCACTTGGTTGAATGGTGAGTGTCTCCAGTAGGTCTAAGTATGAGCTGTGGGTTTTCTGGGACATACAGGGCAACCTATAGCATGCTAGGATATGGTATGGGATGTCTGTCATAGTCTGGATATGGAATCACTCCAGTGCATCATCCTGTGCAACTAATCTAGCAATGTGCTGCTTGTTGATGTAGCTTGAGACACCTCCACCTTTAGTCCCTGTCTAAACAGTTACTGGTCTAAATGTATGAATGGCACTGAAGCCTTGTACTGCTGGAGTATTCTCTGCTGCATTAAGCCATGTTCAGTAACTGCACAGCACAGATGTCAGCATTCTTCATGGTGAGGAGAGCTTGGAGGGATTGGATCTTTTAGACTCCTGACGTTTGAGCAGTAATGCCTTTTGATTTCACTGGGTAGGTTTTGCAGTGTTGGAAGGTTTGTCAATTTGGCATTGCCTAAAAAGGCTCTGTGGGCGAAGACAATGGTTTAGTGCTATTAGCTATATCCTCCCGTGCTGACTAATACTGAATTCCGCCGGGAATGACTCTAAAAACTAAGCAAATTGTTAGTCAGTCATCGTCTGTTCATATTGTGTGGCATAGTTACTAGTGACATAGAATGATGCACAGTGATAGGCACATACCAGCCTGTGACACATAGTCTCAGAGCTCTATAATGTCTCTCTTCGTGTAGTCTAGGGAGGTACAGCTCTGGTCAAAATATAGCTACATTTACTGTGACTGAATCATACTAGTACATGTGGTGTAGTGACTTGAGTGCATGCCTAACTTGGTGCATCCTGTCTCATGATAGCAATTGACTGTTATTTTCTTTTTGTTCAGCCTGGTGAGTGGGGCATCAGTATGTCATACAGTGGCGTTCCCTGCGACTAGAGTCCTAGGCAGTGTATTGGCTTGCCAAATGTGCTTGGTAGTTGAGGCTCCATTGGGTGTTGCTGTATGTGCAGTGTTAGGATCATTTGGGTAATCTGCTGGCAGGTTGCCCTCAGTCGCCTGAATTCCAAAGTCTTGGGTCCTGTGTTGGTTGCTGTCTTCTCTTCCATGACGTCAGGGATATAAAACATGCAGCCGACGCCATTTTCTTTAGTCTTTCTTGCCGCGCGGTGCCCGAAGCAGAAGCATTTCGCAAGTGCCGGTTGGCCGACTACTGAAATATTCGAGTTTGAGTTTCAGAACCAAAGTCTTCACTAAAGCTAAGTACCCCGTTGGGGAAACTTTTTTCTTGCTTTTTACCGATGTCAGAAAAAGTTAATAATTGTATTACTTGTGGGAAGCAAATACCTCATAAGGATTTCCATTTATACTGTATTCCTTGCCTAGGCCCTGATCACAACGTGCCTGGCTGTCGGTTTTGTGCTAGATTTAACCAACGCACTATTAAGCGTTGGTATATTTTTGCATCGAAGTATTTTGGAAACAGATTTAACTACCCTGAAATGTTGGATAGCAATCAGACTACTGGAGTACATAAAAAACGCAAAGAAAAGGACAGAGAAAGGCAGTCTAGATCCAAAACAGACGATGAAGCTTCTCCTAAGCCAGTCGCCGGTTTGCCGGTACTCAGTGAGGTGCTTTCGCAGCCCCTGATACCCGCTTCCTTAGAGTCGTAGGCCTCTACCGACACCCATGTGGAGTCCGGCATGCCGCAAGATACTCAAGGTATTGGACCGATGGATGTATCTCCCTTGGATGGGTCTGGAGCCACTGAGCAGGCACCGGCTTCTGAGGGTGTATTAAGACCTCAACATTTTTATGTCAAACCGACAAAAGCTGCAAAACCAAAGGCAAAGACATCTTCTAAAACTAAAAATCCAACGCCTGAGCCACATGCACATGCCTCTATGCCTAATAAACAAATTATCAAAATGGCTGAAGACCTTATTACCTTGATCAGGGGTACATATCCCCCTCCAGATAAGAGGTCTAGGCAAGACAATGACCATGAATCTTCAGATCAGGTTTCTATTTCTTCTGATTCCTCTTCAGATCAGGAATTATCTTTACCTCCCTATGAGGATTCTGATGCGGAGGAGTCTCTCCCAAGTTCATCTCCTGCTGAGGATTATACATTTGGAGAAACCTTGCATACTTTGAGGGAGCATTTTCACTGGGAGAGTCAATACTTCTCAGAATCAAAAAAGAGGCTCAGGGATTTCCTTATTGTTTCTCGGCATAAGCCTTTAGCCATTCCCCCTGTTTTAGACATTGTGGATGATGTGTTTTTGGAGTCTAGCCGGACCCCTGATTCCTTACCTCCGGCACCTGGTAAGCCTGATAGGTACTACAGGGTCCCTGACTCTCCTAACTTTTTATTTAGAAACCCTTCTGCTGATCCTGAAACTGTTTCACAGGGTCCAAAGGGAGTTAAGGCCTCAACAGCAAAAAACCCTACCCCCTCCGACAGAGATTCAAGGGCACTGGACAGATGGGGGAAAAAAAGGTTTATACATCTGCAGCGTTGGCAATCAGGGCCTTAAACTGTCAATTTCATATGCTTAAGTACCAACAACATGTTATGGGATTGTTGAAACAGAAAATTATGTTGATTTCAGAATGTGCAGAAAATAAGGAATTGCAGGAATTATTGCATGCAACTGAACAAGTTGGAAAGCATACTTTACAATGTGGTTTTGTTTCTTTAGAGGCCTCCTGCAGGGCCGCAGTTGCTGAATCTGTGATTAGGAGGCATGCCTGGTTAAAGGAACAACATCTGCCTGATCATGTTAAAGCTAAATTGCTAGATGCACCTTTACAGCATGATTCTCTGTTTGGTATTAAGGCAGAAGAGGTTTTAAAGAAAATGGAAGACAAAGCTAAGTCTATGCAAACTGTTAAAGATTTCTTACAAGTGCAGCCGTCTAGATTCAGTAGACACTGGTGTACAAAAAATTGGTCCTTTCCTGTGTCAGACAGAGCTCAAAGGGGCAAATCCAGACGCCCTAAGGGTTCCAGGTACCAGGCTCAAGACTCATACAGGTCAAAGCAATGGGGTGCATCTACCTCCAAATCTGGAGGAGATAAAGTGCAAACCTACGGAAAGCAATCCCAATGACTTCCCTCTGCCTACACCTAGCACTTATCTTTTGGCAGCACCCATAGGGGGAAAATTAGCACTTTTTGCTCAAAGTTGGCAGTTAATAACCCAGGACAAGTGGGTACTAAACATCGTATCACAGGGATACAGATTCCATTTCCACACTCTGCCAATGACAAATGGTTGGCCAGATCTGCCAAAAAAACAATGGGCAGAGGCACAGAAACAGGTTACGTCCCTCATGGATATGGGGGCCATTCAGACAGTACCAGAACAGGAAAAAGGACAAAGTTTTTACTCAAGACTGTTCTTGGTACCCAGAAAGGACAAGGCCTAGTGGCCAATACTGGATTTATAGTTTCTGAACACATACATGGACATTCAAAATTCAAAATCCTCTCTTTGCAACGGCTTCTGCCCATGCTGGGCAAGAATGCTTGGCTGATGACTTTAGACCTAAAAGAGACATACCTGCATGTCCCAATAAGACAGTCGTGCAGAAGATACCTCAGATTCAAGGCTGGCTTAATGCATTACCAATTCCCTGCACTGCCCTTTGGCTTATTTACTGCTCCCAGGGTCTTTACAAAGTGACTGGCACCAGTAATTGCATTTTGCAGACAAAGCATTCAAATATATCCTTACTTGGACGACTGTCTCATTCAAGCAGAGAACAAGGACACTCTTCTACGACACCTGGCGTTTGTGAAAAGGCTTTTAACATGTCTAGGGTACACAATAAACGAAAAGAAATCACAACTGGTACCCTCTCAAAAGTTAACATTCCTGGGTGCAAGCTTGAATACCGCTGCCCAGATGGCTTACCTCACACCAGACAAACAAAGGCAACTGACTACTTACTTCAAACTGATGGCAACAAATGCCCAGTCTTTTGCAAGACAAATTCTGCAGGCTCTGGGCTTCATGACATCCTGCATCCTTCTAATTCCATATGCAAGACTGCATGTGAGGAAACTTCAGTGGTACCTAAAAAGTTTATGGAGTCCACATTCACACAGTCTGGAAACAATGATTCTTCTCATCCCCTGCCTGCAACAGGCGTTTCTATTGTGGGCAGAGGCCTGTCACCAAAACATGGGACGGCCCTTCACTCTACCCCCCTGCCAGACAAACCTCAACAACAGACTCATCAGATTATGCCTGGGGGAACCACATGGCAGGAAGATGCATTCAGGGCATATGGGAACCAAATCAAATGCATCTACATATCAACCAGAAAGAGATGCTAGCTGTTCAAAATGCCCTAACAGCCTTCAAGGACTTACTTCATCCAGGACAATTACTGATAAAGACGGACAACACCACAGTCGTGGTGTATAAACAAGCAAGGAGGCACACACTCATACCCCCTTTGCAGATTAGCCATGGCACTGTGGAACACAGCTTTGACCTACCAAATAAATCTTCAAGCTCAATTCCTGCCAGGAAAACAAAACACTGGCAGACGATTTAAGCAGAAACCTTATGGATCTTCACGAGTGGAAACTAAATCCACAAGTCTTCAGCATGATAGCAGAGAAATGGGGGAGCCCAGATATAGATCTGTTTGCCTCTCCTCAAAATTATCAACTGAAAAGATTCTGCACAAGGACTTATCACAGACAAGCATGGAAAGTGGACGCCCTATTCTGCAGTTTACGCCTTTCCTCCTCTGCCTCTTCTACCCAAGGTCCTCCTAAAAGTCAGACAAGAGAAGGCAGAGATGATATTAATTGCCCCGGACTGGCCCCGCCAATACTGATACCCAATCCTAAGGAATTTGTCTCAGTACCCAGCTTGGACCTTGCCTCAAAAACCACAACTACTGTCCCAGCAAAACAATCAGATCCTGCACAATCAACTACAGACTCTAAACCTGGCGGCATGGCTAATCTTGTAATCATACAGACGACACCTCTCAGTAAAGCTGTGATGGATATCATTTTGGAAGCCAGAAGGCCTAGTACTAGAAAATCTTATGCTGACAAATGGAAGAGATTCTGTGCTTGGAATCGAGCACAAGGAACTGATACAGCAAAGCTGCATGTTCCTCAGATATTACAATACTTAACTGAGATGCTTGACAAAGGCCCATCTTTCTCATCAATCAAAATCCATGCCTCTTCCATTTCGGCTCATTACAATACTGAGCCACCAATCTTTTCTCATCCTTTACTAAAGCAGTATCTTAGAGGAGCCAAAAATGTAAGGCCTCCTAGAAGATCACCATTACCTGCATGGGACCTCAATTATGTGTTGGAAAAGCTCACCCTGCCTCCATTTGAACCAGCTGCTACCGCTGATATAAAGATCTCATCATGGAAGACAGCTCTGCTACTAGCAATTACTTCAGCAAGAAGAGTTTCAGAGCTACAGGCCCTCATGGCTGTAGAGCCTTTTATCATATTTTACCCAGACAGGGTGTCTCTGAGGACAAATCCTACTTTCATGGCTAAGGTGGTTTCCAGTGTGGCTCTTAACCAAACAATTCATCTGCCAACTTTTTATCCACATCCGCAGAACAAAGGGGAGAGAATTCTGCATTCCTTGGATGTACACAGACAGCTAAGATTCTACTTGAGCAGGACTAAAGCTCTAAGAAAAACTGAGCAGTTACTAATGTCATATGCTGCAGGATCAGAAGGAAAGTCTATTTCAAAGCAGACAATTTCAAAGTGGATAAGCCATTGCATCCGTTTCTGCTTCTTATACCATGGCAAACCTGTGCCCAAGGGCATTAGGTCTCACTCCACCAGGGCTGCAGCTACTTCAGCAGCCCTTCTCAGAGGAGTACCAACCGAGAACATTCTAGAGGCTGCTACTTGGAGTTTTGTTCACACCTTTAGAAAGCATTATCATTTGCCTCTCTACTCTAAGTCTAGGACAGGCTTTGCCACTGCAGTACTGCAGGGCCTTATAGCCTCACCTAATGCTGTTTAGCTCCAGCCTCCCAACCATAGCTTTGGGATTCTACCCAAATGTAATGACTGCAACAGTGAAACACGAAGAACATAGTACAGTTGTGTACACTTACCATAAAAGTAGATGTTCGAGTGTATCCACTGTTGCAGTCAAGGTTACCCTCCTGTCATCCCCCTGTCATTCTACAGTTTATCTTTCCTTCTCTATCTTCTACAACCTATATGGTGTATTTGCTTGTAGATGAAGGTAAAGTTTATATTGATGCATGTGTATATGTGTGTGTGTGTATATATATATATATATATATATATATATATATCTATATCTATATATATATATATATCTATTTATATATAGATATATATACATATATACATATATATATATATAGGTTCATACTAGGCTATGTGCCCTAGGGCATTTATAAGCCTAGCCAGAATGTGTTTGGCTTTCGCCACCCATTTTAAATTGATTTTGCTGTGCCCTTTTTCGAGGTTAGTATACTGTGCCTCTGTCTAACAGTGACACAGAAGTGATACCCGGGGTAAACCTACGATCTCCCAACCACTCATCAAGATTCCTCTTGAAGAGAGTCAATGAGGGGGACTCTGCCTAACCTGGACTGGGATTTTGTTCCAGAGTGAAGGGAGCCTCTGGGTTATGCATCTGTCCCTCCAGCATGTCCTATTTATTTCAGTGCTGAGGTTCAAATCTCTTGAGCACGTAGCTCGATGGGATTTGGATTTTCTGAGGTGCAGCATGTCCATTAGTTTCGGGTTGTACATGGCTTTATACGTCAGGCACAGATCGCCTCTGAACAGGTGGTATGCCACTGAGTAGAGCTGGAGTTTCTTTAACCGGGCAGCATATGGCATCTGTTTGAGCCCTTTGATCCTCTTTGTGAGGTACTTTTGGGGTCTTTCCAGTTGCTGCAGGTGTCTGGTAAGGTACATCCCAAAAGGGGCATTGTACTCAATTATGGGCCTGATGAGGGATGAGTAAAGAGGCACGATGACCTCCCCTGATCTAGATGTGAATCCCTTCATGATTAGGTGGGCTATATAAAATGTTTTTCTAACCACTTTGGCCACGTGGTTGTCAAATGAGAGATTGCTATCAACTTGGGTCCCCAGGTCCCTAATTACTTCTTCTGTACTTAATGGATTACCACCTGTGTGATAATTTGTGGGCACTTTGTTTTTGCCAAAGGAGATGACTATACACTTTTTGGCATTTAGCTTGAGGCCATGGCTCTGGCACCAATTGTCTGTTTCTATGAGGCCCTTTTGGAGGATGCTTGTGTCGGCTGGAGAGTTGATTATGGCACCCAGTTTGTAGTCATCTGCGAACTTGGTCAGCCACAGTCCTTCCGTGTTGGCCTGTACCTCCGAGAAATATATACCGAACAAGAGAGGTCCCAGGACTGAGCCTTGTGGGACACCACTTGTAACTGGTTTGGAGTCTGACATGGCTCCAGCAATTCTAACCATGTGGGTTCTGTCCTTGAGCCAGTTTGCAATCCATCTAGTGACATAGGGGTTTATATTTAAGCTGGTGAGCTTATCTATAATGCCTGAGTGGGGTATTGTATCGAAGGCTTTTGCGAGGTCCAGGCAGGCTGTATAGCCCACCTTCTCCTCGTCAATGGCCTTGGTGACTGTTTCAAAGAAGTCAACCAGGTTTAAGAGGCAGGATCTGCCCCATAACAAAGCCGACCTGGGTAGGATCCACTGCCTGTAGGTCCCCAATATCTTTATTTATGAGGTCCATGATGATCCTTTCCATAGCTTTGCAGACCAAGCTAGTCAGGCTTATGGGTTGATAGTTTCCAGGATCCGTTGAGGCACCACCTTTATGGAGAGGGACAACTGTTGCTGTACGCCACTCTTTGGGCACATATCCTGTAGTAAGGCTGAGACTGAACAGTAGTTTTATGTTTGGGTTTAGCTCTTCTTGGAGTTCATGTAGGACGCAGCCCAGGACACCGTCTGGTCCCATTGATGCTGTTATTTTTGCTTTGGAGAGGGCTCTTACCTGAGCATCTGAGATGTCAGGGGCAGCACTCTGCTGGGATAGATATTTGCCCTTTTGGTGGGAGTTTCCTGAACCTGTCAGCTAGGATGTTGGCAATGTCTGTGGGTTCAGTGTATTTTTGTCATTTTGGACTAATTCTGAGCATATCTGGGAATTACCACCCAGGTTCCTAACATAACTAAAGAAAGCCTTGCGATTATCATTAGTGTCCTGTGCAATGTTTCTCTCAAGCTGGCCTTAGACAATTTTATGAGTGCCCGTAGTTTTTGCTAATAGTGATCAGTGATGCCTTCCCTTTTGGGATTTTGCTCTGTCATTTAGTAGCTTCCTCCTTCTATTGTATAGTTTGTTTATGGCTGGGGTCCACCAGACAGGACGTCTGCCTTTGGAGGATTGGGTCTTGGTTTTATTTGGGATCGATGATCCATGCATTCCTGAAGGTGTTCATAGAATGCGTTTATAAAGGATTCTGCGGTCTGGCAGATTTTCCACAGGCCGGGCTTTGAAGGATTCCACCTCGGTTTTGAGGAGTAAGAAATTTGCTTTAGAGAAGTTTTTCACTGTGGTTTTCTGGGCAGGGGTGGGGTCGGGATGTGAATATCCAGTGAGATTAGTTTATGGTCTGATCTTACCAGTGAGGGATACACTTCTGGTCTGGAGCATAGAGTCCCCATATTGGTGATGATCAGGTCCAGTATGTTTTCCCCTCTTGTGGGAGTGGTAACAAGTTGTTCCATAGCATTTGAGTTTATAAATTCTAGGAACCTTTGGGCTAGGGTGTTGGAGCTAGAGTAATGCTCCCAGTCTATGTTTGGGTAGTTGAAGTCGCCCAATATAATGGTGTTTGGAGAGACCTTCATATTTTCCAGTGTTCTCAGGAAGGCCGAGTGGGGTTCCTGGGTTTAGGAGGGTGGTCTGTAGCAGGCTATAAACTGGAAGGCAGTTTTACCCACCGTTAGTTGCACATGGATAGTCTCTGATGCTTCGTGCTTTGCCACCAACCTGGAGGTGTGGGTATCTTTGAATATCGATACTCCCCCTCCTTTTGTGGTTCGGTCCAAGTTTTGGGGCCGAAAAGCATGGTATGAGGTATAACCTGGTAGTGCTGGGGTGCTCTCAGGAGCCCTGAACCAGGTTTCTGTTACTGCACAGATATTGATGTTCTCCATGCTAAGGAGAGTTTCGAGTGCATGCATCTTGAGGTTTAGACTTCTGGCGTTGAGTAGCATTACTCTCAGTTTCTTATCACTTGTGATACATATGGAGGTGGGTTTGTCTTTTGAGCCTTGCCTAAAAAAGGCACTATGGGGGTAGCAAGAGCCTTTGCCAATATGCACGTGTTTTATTTTGGGGTAGCGGTTGCTTGGGCGTCTGCTTTGGAGGTCTCTGCTGCTTAGGCAGATCTTTATTTAGAGCCTCCGAGTATGTTTTTGTGTGATTATGTGTTTGGTTTGCTGTCGTGGTAGGTCTATGTGAGACTGGAATTGTAGTGAGTGTGGTTTCCTTCTCCTCCTGACTGGTTATGCCAGTACTGAGTTGAGAGAGCTTAGCTTCCAGATGTCCTTCAAAGATGCATCTGCAGTCCTTACAAATGGGTTGTTCTGTCGTCAGGCAGCCCTTCGGTCGGCCGAATTCCAAAGTCTGGGTCTGGCTTCGGCTTGTGTCGCACTTCACCCGACGTCATAGCTGCAGTTATTCGGGTATAAAGGCATCAGCCGACGCCATTTTCCTCAGTCTTTCTTGCCGTGTGGCGCCCGAAGCAGAAGCTGTTCGCAAGTGCCGGTCGGTCAGAACCAGAGATTACTATTACCGAATACAACTTCGAAGACTTCTAAAAAGCTAAGTACCCCGTTGGGGACTCTTTCTTGCCTCAGCCGATGTCAGAAAAAGTGAATAACTGTTTAACTTGTGGGAAACAAATACCTCATAAAGATTTCCACTCTTACTGCTTACCTTGTTTAGGCCCAGACCTCGACGTAGCAGCTTGTCTAGCCTGTGCTTCTTTTAACCGACGGACGCTTAGACGTCGGTCGGAATTTGCTGAGCAGTTTTTCGGCTCTGATTTTGCTTATAAGATGCCGTCGGATCCTCCGACTTCACAAATAACCAAAAAACGTAAGGAAAAGGACCGACACTCGCGGTCCGCGGTTTCGGCTGAAACCCCGGTTAAGCAAACCGCGAGTGTCTCTGTTTCGGCCGAAACTGAGCAAGCGGTTCTTCCTTCAGCCGAAAGCATGCCTTCTACCGAGGCTTCTTCTAACCTCGTGGAATCGGCTTCTGAAATCCAACCTGCTGTTGCGATTTCTCAGGAATTATCAGACACTATTCCCTTGGATGTTTCTACTCCTGCACGTGGAGCTGCTAGGCCTCCTGCAGCCATGTCCATTAAGGCCTTCGCCAGAGCTAAAGCAGCTAAAGCTACCAAAACTGTACCTGTAAAGGCCCCCACTATCAGGTCCAGTTCCAGTTCCCAAATGCTCTCTTTGGCAGAGGATCTTATTACTTTAATCCGGGGATCCCAGCCTCATCCAGACAGGGCCTCTCATCCACCTCCAGAGAAGAGGCCTAGAGCAGAGCCCCCTGAGCCAGTGTCCACTGATGATTCCTCTGATGATTCAGACAATGCAGACCCTCCAGAGGCTTCTTGTTCCCCTTACGAAGACTCTGATGCTGAAGAGTCCATCCCTTCTGCCTCTCCACCTGAGGAATTTTCCTTTGGGGAAACCTTGCATGCCATGAGGGAACAATTTCAGTGGCAGGGCCAAGATTTTTCAGACTCCAGAAAAAGGCTTAGAACTTTTTTGCATTTACCTCAACACAGGCCTTTAGCTATACCTCCAGTTCTCTCTGTTGTAGATGATGCATTTAATGACGCTTTCTCTGCTCCTGATTCTTTACTTCCGGCCCCTACTAAGCCCGATAGGTACTACAGGGTCCCGGACACACATCACCATTTATACAAGGCTCCTTTTGCAGATCCCGAGACTATCTCCCAGGGACCTAAGGCTGTAGCTTCTACCTCTGCTAAAAACCCCCTCCCCTCTGAAAGGGAATCCAGGTCCTTAGAGAGATGGGGTAAAAAAGTTTACACTTCAGCTACTTTGTCAGCCAGGGCCTTGAACTGTCAGTTTCACATGATACAATATCAAGAATTTATGCTAGACCAGTTAACTAAAAAACTGTCCTCTGATGAACCTTTTGATAAGAAGTATGTTCAGGAAATGGTACATAACATTCAACAAGTTAGTAACCATTCTTTAAAATGCAGCTATGATGCACTGGAGGCTTCCTTTAGATCAGCCATGACTGGCACAGTTATCAGAAGGCATGCCTGGTTGAAAGAGCAAGCCTTACCTGACCACGTCAAATCAAAGCTATTAGATGCGCCCATGGACAAGGCCAACTTATTTGGTTCTCCTGCACAACAGGTACTGAAGAAGATGGAGGAGAAAGCAAAATCTGTACAAACAGTGAAAGATTTCTTACAGGTCCAACCTCCAAGGTTTAGCCGGAACTGGCCCTCCAAGAATTGGTCCTTTCCAGACTCCTCTAAAGCACAGAGAGGCAGGAATAGGAGATCAAGAGGCAGAAACCAATCCAGAGGTGCCTACCGGGGCCGCCCATGGCAGGGTAACGACCAGCGAGGCACAGACACAGCCACCACCACTGCAACAGGACAATCACAGTGACTTGGCTCTGGCACCGCCTACCAGGGAACAACTAGAAGCACCCTTAGGCGGAAAGCTAGCTTTATTTTCAAAGAACTGGCATTACATCACAAGGGACAAGTGGATTTTGCAAACTATAGACCAAGGCTACAGGTTTCATTTCCATACTCTACCAGGAAAGAGAGGAATGCCAAACCTACCACCAACTCAAAAGGCAGAAGCTCTACAACAAATATCTCAGTTATTAAGGATGAGAGCCGTGGAAAAGGTACCATCTATGGAACAAGGAAAGGGATTTTACTCCAGACTCTTCCTGGTACCAAGAAAAGAGAGCAAATGGAGGCCTATTCTCGACCTGTCCGCTTTAAACACATTCCTCATTGTTCCAAAATTCAAAATGCTGACTCTACAGCAGCTTCTTCCCATGCTGGGCAAGGAGTCTTGGCTGGTAACTCTAGATCTCAAGGAGGCATACCTGCACGTCCCCATTCGACCAAATTGCAGAAGATACCTCAGATTTCTTGCAGGATCAGAGCATTATTAATTCTCAGCATTACCCTTTGGCTTATCTACTGCGCCCAGAATATTCACGAAATGCCTGGCATCAGTAATTGCCCATTGCAGACTTCAGGGAATACACATTTACCCCTACCTGGACGACTGCCTGATACAAGCGGACAGCACAAACAAGCTAACAGAAGACTTACAAAGAGTCATTTACCTGCTACAAGCCCTGGGATATACAGTCAATATAAAAAAGTCAAGACTGATACCATCCCAAAGAATAACCTTTTTGGGTGCAGAACTGGACACAACAAAACAAATGGCATTCCTAACTGTAGAAAAACAAGAGCAACTGCCACTCTACTTCTTGGCATTGACAAAGCAGAACCATCTTACAGCAAGAAAAGTACTACAAGCCCTGGGCTTCATGGCATCCTGCATAATACTGGTGCCTCATGCCAGACTGCATATGAGAAAGCTACAGTGGTACCTAAAGAATTTATGGTCTCAACACAAGCACAGCCTAGAAACCAAAATTCCAATAATCCCATGCCTAAAGCAAGAGTTCCTATGGTGGGCTCAGGCCTGCCGATCAAACACAGGATTGCCCTTCCACAGCATTCGACCAAGCCAAACCATCACGACGGATGCCTCAGACCTCGGATAGGGGGCCCACATGCTGGACAAATGCATACAAGGCTTATGGACTCAAGACCAGTTGCACCTGCACATAAATCTAAAGGAAATGCTGGCAGTAAAATTGGCAATCCAGACATTCAGACCATTCCTCCAAGAAGGCCAGTTGATGATAAGGACAGACAACACCACAGTGATGTGGTACATCAACAAACAGGGAGGCACACATTCATACCCTCTATGCCGGATGGCACTGGACCTATGGAATGTGGCTCTGAGCTACAACATTCAGTTACAGGCAATTTTTGTACCAGGAAAAGAAAACATTCTAGCAGACATATTAAGCAGGACTACCACGGATGCCCACGAATGGATGCTGCATCCGGACATCTTCAAACCCATTACAAGAAAATGGGGACTCCCAGAAATAGACTTATTTGCATCCCCACACAATCACCAACTAAAGAAATTCTGCACAAGGACGTACCACCCACTTGCTTGGAAAGTGGACTCCCTATCTTTCAGTTGGAAGAACCTGACAGCATATGCATTCCCACCACTTCCTTTGATGCACAAGGTGCTATTGAAGATCAAAGAGGACCGTCCAAGGATCATTCTGATAGCTCCAGACTGGCCAAGGCAACATTGGTACCCATTACTAAGGAGCATGTCTCGGGAACAAATATGGACACTACCCCTGGTTCCACTACTGTTAACACAGAACAACTACAGCAACCTGCATCCAAACCTAAAAACTCTGCAACTGACTGCCTGGAACATTGCATAAGATCAATTAACCCACAGTTATCACAAAGGGTTAAAGACATTATCCGTGAGGCTCGCAGACCCTCAACAAGAAAGAATTATGCAGCAAAATAGAAACGATATAACATTTGGAGTACTGCAAGGGGAGAAGATGTGTCACTGGTAAACATAGCCAGCATCCTGGAATACTTGGCAGAGCTTTTCCACTCAGGCCTGTCCTATTCCTCCATCAAAATACATGCATCAGCTATTTCAGCAGAATACAGCTTGGATCCTCCAGTCTTCTCACACCCTCTGCTCAGACAGTTTCTGAGGGGAATTAAAAATGTAAAACCTCCTAGGAAACCACCATTGCCAGCTTGGGACTTGAACTTTGTGCTAGAAAAATTGACACTTCCTCCTTTCGAACCAGCAGCAACAGCAGAGATGCAATACTTATCATGGAAAACGGCTTTCCTGCTGGCAATCACTTCAGCAAGAAGGGTTTCTGAACTACAGGCATTAATGGCAGTACAACCCTTCCTGATCCTCCAAGATAGAGTGTCCATGAGAACAAATCCTACATTTATGCCTAAGGTGGTATCCAGAGTGTCTTTAAACCAGGCTATCCACCTACCTACATTCTTTCCCAACCCACAGAACAGGGGAGAAAGACTGCTGCATACCTTGGATGTACACAGACAGTTACGCTACTACCTGGACAGGACCAAGAGCAACAGAAAAAACTGACCAGCTACTGGTAGCATATGCAACAGGAAGGGAAGGAAAAGCAATTTCAAAACAGACAATCTCAAAGTGGATAGGAAATTGCATTAGATTTTGTTACTCTTACCATGGAAAGAAAACTCCAGAAAACATCAGGCCTCACTCTACAAGGGCTACAGCCACTACCACAGCCTTCTTAAGAGGAGTGGCTACCAAGGACATTATAGAGGCTGCTACTTGGACCTCAGTGCATACATTTGCCAAGCATTATAATTTACCTTTATACTCTAGATCCCGAGCAGGTTTTGCCTCTGCTGTTTTGCAAGGGATTCTAACTACACCATAATCTCTCCTGTTACCTCCTCCCCTAGTTTGGCTATGGTATCTACCCATTTGTAAGGACTGCAGATGCATCCTTGAAGGACATGGTACAGTTTTGTACCTACCATAAATGTAGATGTCCGATAGGAATGCATCTGCAGTCAGGATTACCCACCCGCCTTCCCCTCTGTGGTACTCCTAGGGTATTTACCCTCCTTATAGCTAGCTGGGGGGGGATCTATTATGGTGTATTTGTTTGTATATATGTACATACATGCTTATTTTTTGTGTTTACTCTCTATTTGGAATCATTGGCATTTATCCAAATTTAGCCTTCCAAGAGGGCACCTGGCATCTGGGGCAAGAAACACTGAGGAAAATGGCGTCGGCTGATGCCTTTATACCCGAATAACTGCAGCTATGACGTCGGGTGAAGTGCGACACCAGCCGAAGCCAGACCCAGACTTTGGAATCCGGCCGACCGAAGGGCTGCCTGATGACAGGACAACCCATGTGTAAGGACTGCAGATGCATTCCTATCGGACATCTACATTTATGGTAGGTACAAAACTGTACTTTTGGCTATATGGTTGCATCTCTCACATGTGTTGGAATTTGTTGGGAGGAGGAGAGGGTTGTCTGTGTACACGAGGCAGTTGTAACATTGCCTCAAGATTCCCAGATTCACCAGCTGGACCGGAGAGGAGATTGACAACTGACCTTTGGACATGCTAGAATAATATTGGGAATTCCTTAATAATTGAAAACAAGGGCCAGTGGGGAGTGAGGGTGTAGTGCTTTTAATTTTTAGTGCTGACTTATATAATTGCTTTAGCGAGCAAGTGCCAGGTAACTTAAGTGCAATGTGTTACAGGTAACTTAAATGCAAAAACGACAAACAGTAACTTTCTTTCAAGTGAAACAAGGAAATAAGTACAGTAAGCAATGCAGATATCACTAGTGATCCACAGAAGTGCTGAGAAGCCGCGTATTGGGAGGAATTAGCGTTCCAGGGAAATAACAAGCCAACAAACAACAAGCATATAAACAAAGCTAGATTCAACAGGCCTAGATCTAGTCTATGCTACAGCAAACAAGGTGTACCAATTTCAGTAAGATACAGTTCAAATATTCGGGCACTATAAACCTTTAACCAGAAATTCCCAGCTCAGAAGGGCAGAGTCCAGCCTCTTCTCCCACAAGAGTGCAGACCACGAACCTTCTTAATGTAAAATAACTGGCCTGAAGCCCAAGTGCTTAAACCAGAACTAATACACTTTAAGAATAACAGACACTGGGCTCTCGATCAGCAGTTCCCAACTTAGAAGGATGAAAGCTACCTGTCCTGCCACCAAAGTGCATGCCACAAACCTTCCTAATGTAAAACAACTGGTCTGAAGCCCAATTGCTTAATCCAAAAGACTTAGAATGATAGCTACACTTTAATCAAGTTACTACCAAGCAGTAATAGATCCAGACATTCTCTAAAGTATTCAACTGTATTAGTGCTCAATTTACACAAACAAAGCTAGATCCAGCAGGCCCAAATCCAGTCTATACCACAGCAAACAAGGCGCACCAACTTCAGTAAAGCAGTTCAGATATGCATGCACTATAAGCCTTTAACCAGAAATTCCCAGCTCAGAAGGGCAGAGTCCAGCCTCTCCTTCCACAAGAGTGCAGACCACGAACCCTCTTAATGTAAAATAACTGGCCTGAAAGCCCAAGTGCTTAAACCAGAATTAATACACTTTTAGAATAACAGACACTGAGCCCTCAATCAGCAGTTCCCAACCTGGAAGGATGTAAGCTACCTGTTCTGCCACTACATTGTAGACCACAAACCCTCTCGGTGCAAAACAACTGGTCTGAAGCCCAAGGGTTTAAACCAAAAGGCTTAGAATGAGTTACACCAATCAGTAATAAATACAATTGAGTACTTTTAAGATGATGCAAAAGTAAAATAAAGCAGGTAGAAACACAAGTACAGTAAAAGCAGATGAAATTTTTTTTTTTTTTTCCTGAACAAGTGCTGAGATCAAAGAAACAGATTTGAGTGCTGAAACTAGAAAACTGGCTAGTTATAAGAAAAAAAAACTAAGCTAGAAGGCTTCCCTCCAACACAGAAAGGCTTGGGGGCTCAGAAGCCTACAAATAGTCTATACCACTTAACAGGAAAGGCAGGAAACAAGCTTAAATTTTTTTTTCTGTTTCCCAGATGCTCTCTTTGTACACAGTAGGAGTGCCTGAAATCAGAATATGATCTCACTGCACTCAGTTGAGTGAGCAAATGATACATATAGAAATATTTAGAATATTGCTACCTTTTGGGGGGCACCTGACATCGGGGGCAAGAAAAACTAAAGAAAATGGCGTCGGCTACATGTTTTATACCTCTGACGACTTGACGTCATGGAAGAAAAGACAGCAACTGATGCAGGACCCAAGACTTTGGGATTCAGGCCGACTGAGGGCAACCTGCCAGCAGATTACCCAAA
Source organism: Protopterus annectens (assembly GCF_019279795.1). Taxonomy (NCBI): domain Eukaryota; kingdom Metazoa; phylum Chordata; order Ceratodontiformes; family Protopteridae; genus Protopterus; species Protopterus annectens. The sequence continues at coordinate 1,706,996,326 of NC_056732.1, forward strand.
TGTAATGACTGCAACAGTGAATACACTCTGACATCTACATTTATGGTAAGTGTGTACAACGGTACTTTTTGTTTCTATTCAGTGCTTTTGGGTTTGCTAAGGATATTTTTTTGCAGGTGCAATGTCTGGAAGGTTTTGGGGGGTTGGGAAGATTGCTTTTAAGTGCCTCAGCCTAAGTAGGTCTGTTTGTGGTGGCTATAGCATGTGTGCTTCTGACAACCAAATTGTTAATATGAATGTTTATATGTGAGAGTTTTGCCTCCATAGACACTGTATATACATTTCTCCTACACTGTTTTTCCTTGAGGACTAAATAGTTACGAGCGATCATTAGATAGTTAGATATATAATGGAACAACTAGTAAGCTGACAAGTCATTCAATAACCCGTTAGAAAACTGGTTTGTTGGTTCCACTTTTTAATGAAATAAAAACAAAAAATACTTTAATGCGACAACAATTCTCCGTACTAAGCGCTTTCACCCACAATCGTATAGGGCATCTTCAGAGTACAAATTCTTCACTAAAAAGCCATCCTTTATATAGTTGGAATTAAATGAATAATTGGTTAATGATGTAATTGTATAATAACATAATTACTAGGAAGACACTGGAGAAACAGTATAAAAGAAACATCTAGAGAGCAGTGTATATAAAGGATGGCTTATTGTATTTTTTATTTTTACATCATTAGATAGTTGTTGCTTTATCTCAGTGAACCCATAGCCACCAGACTGGCTGCTGAGAAATTGGGAAAGTGCATATCCATGACGTTAGTATTTTATTTGGTGAGTTACAAGAGGGTGGTGCATGAGGGATCAATAGTGGACTTTAACGAAGGGTACTTTTTGGGCTAAGGACGAGAATAGGAAATATAATACTAAATTCAAGGGGCAGTGCGCTCTTAAGCTTGTAACCTAGCTGCTCTGTGCTACTCAACCCACAGTAGTTGCTCTTCTGGTAGAATTTCAAAGATGGTTTTATAATGAAAATTTGGTTTCTAGAGGTCTTTGTCTATACAGGGCACTACTAGCCAGTGCTGTATGATGGGCAGTGGAAGTCAAATGCTTCAAATTTATACCGGCACTTAAAAAACAGGAAACTGGTTTCTAAGTCATCTGGCCAATGAAACAACTGCACTTTTTACATCTTCTGTGTTTCCCAACTCAGACCAGGCCATCACCTCATGCCACTAGATGGACTATCCTAGCCCTTGTAATGTAAAAACATGCACACAAAAATGGCTTTAGAGTGTAATGCTACCACAAAACAACTTAAACTACCTGGACAGTGCAGTTTCAAGTATTAGGGATCTTTAAAATTAAAAGTGCAAAATCAACAGGTAAAGCAAAGATGAAGCAATAGCACTCTAAAACAGTTAACTGAAGTGCATAATAAAGTATCTTAATCTGTTTATGATGGAGCACGATTAATTCAGGGCCCTCTGAGTTTGGTGAGTATGCCAAGCAGATGAGAGCTGTGGGAAAACGAACATGAGACATTTGTAGTAAAGGATGTTTATTCAATAGCAGTACTGATTTGCTGGGTGGGCACTAAGTATTATGGGTCTATGGAAGACAGATTGTCAGAGAAGTACTTAAACAGCTTACACAACAGACATTAGCAATGAAAGCAGGAGGAAGGGACTTTGGAAGTAAGATTCCCATACAGGGCAGATGCCAGAGAGACAGCTGCAAAAGACGAGCTAGATAGAGAGAGATCTAATTAAATAAGGCCAGTATTGTAGTTCCAAGTCCTGTGACTCTGAGCTACAGGTCGTTGACCTTGGGTAGATTAGAATTTCAGAAACTTAAGCTTCGTGTCTCGGTTTGGAGTGATGCAGTCTCAAAAAACAGGGAAGAGGAAAGGCACTGGAATGCAGCTTTAAACAGGTAAATGATGAGCAGAATATAAGACTCTAGCAACAAAACTGGAGTGTAAACAACTGTAAAAAAATAAATAAATAATAATAACTGAAGCACCAGTCCTGGAGCAGAATATAGTGCTCATTACTGCAATCCTGCCACAATCTAAGGCACTAGACTGTGCAGAAATGTTCCAGTAACACAGTTTATGGAAAAAATGCAGTAACAAATGTCTAAATGAAGCTCAAATCTGCAGTAGTTCACAATTCTGCCACAACTACTAATGAAACTACAAGACTAAGGCACCAGACAGGGTTCACATACAAACAGCTAGATTTTTACAAGTAGTTCTACTTATGGACATAGAGCTACAGTATAATTCATAAATGATGCTAAGATCTTGTAGAAGTTCATAGTCTTCCCATAACTGCAAATGAAGATACAAGACTAAGGTCCCAGAACAAACTAAAAAATATCAGCAAGATAACTTTTTTGTCTAAAACTTTGAAAAAACCGCAGAAAAGTACAAAGAAGTATCACCACACAGGTCACTAAGTACAACTTAAAATCTCTAAGCAGAAATGAAACAAATAATTTTTTTCTTTCTCTTTTGATGTAAAACTTGATGATGATCTTCGTGTTTCACTGTTGCAGTCATTACATTTGGGTAATCTGCTGATAGGTTGCCCTCAGTCGGCCTGATTTACAAAGTCTTGGGTCCTGCGTCAGTTGCTGACCCTTCTTCCATGATGTCAGGTCGTCCGGGGTATAAAACATGCAGCTGACGCCATTACATCAGTCTTTCTTGCCGCGCGGTGCCCAAAGCAGAAGCAGTTCACAAGTGCCGGTCGGCCGACTCCTGAATCGTTTTCGAGTTTCAGATCTGAAGTCTTCAACTAAAAAGCTAAGTACCCTGTTGGAGAAACTTTCTCTTGCTCCTTACTGATGTCTGTAAAAGTTAATAATTGCATTACTTGTGGGAAGCAAATACCTCATAAGGATTTTCATTTCTACTGTATTCCTTTCCTAGGCCGTGACCACGACGTACCTTGCTGTCGGTTCTGTGCTTTATTTAATTAACGCACTATCAAACATCTGTACATTTTTGCTTCTAAATATTTTGGCTCGCACTTTAATTATCCAGAAATGTCAGTTAGCAATCCGACCACCGGAATACCTAAAAAAAACACAAAGAAAAAGACAGACACAGGCCGTTGAGGTCTAAAACTGCCGACGGCACTTCTCTTAAGCCAGTCACCAGTTCGTCGGTACTCAGTGAAGTGCTTTAGCATCCCCTGATACCTGCTACTTCTGATTCGCAGGCCTCTGCTGAGACCCATTCGGAGTCCGGTATGCCGCGAGAAGCTTCAGTTATGGAACCCGCGGATGTCTCTACCTTGGATGGGTCTGGAGCCGCTCTGCAGGCACCGGCTTTTGAGGGTGTTTTCAGGCCTACAGATTTGTATATCAGACCGACGCCATCTTCAAAACTAAGGCCAAAATCTCTATCTTTGTCTAAAAAAATGGCGCTTAGGCCACATGTGCAGGCCTCCTATGCCTAAAAAACAAATTATCAAAATGGCTGAAGATTTAATTACTTTGATCAGGGGTAGCCAACCCCCCTTTCTAAGAGGCCTAGGCAAAATATTGACTAAGATTCCTCTGAACAGGATTCTATTTCTTCTGACTCTTCTAATAAACAGGAATTGTCTATACTGCAGAAGATTCCATTCCTTCTGCTTCTCCCCTAAGGATTTTTCTTTTGGGGAAACTTTACGTACCTTAAGGGAACATTTCCACTGGGAAAGTCGGTATTTTTCTGAATCGCAAAAGAGACTTGGGGATATTCTTCTTCTTCTTCCTCAGCATTTGCCTTTGGTTATACCTCCTATTCTAGACATTGTTGATGATGTTTTTCCAGAATCTAGTCTGGCTCCTGATTCTCTGCCTCTGGCTCCTTGTAAGCCAGACAGATACTACAGGGTTCCTGACTCCCACAAATTCCTTTTCAAAAATCCTGTTGCGGATCCTGAAACAATTTCTCAGGGTCCAAAGGACATTAAGGCTTCTACTGCTAAAAATCCTACCCCTTCTGATAGAGATTCCAGGGCAATGGATAGATGGATGGTGTAAGAAGGTTTATACTTCTGCAACCTTGGCAATCAGGGCTTTAAACTGTAAATTTCATATGCTAAAATATCAGCAGCATATCATGGGACTGCTTAAACAGAAAATGATGTTGATTTCTGACTGTGTGGAAAATAAAGATTTACAGGATTTATTGCATTCAGCTGAACAAGTTGGAAAACATACTTTGCAATGTGGTTTTGATTCTTTGGAGGCCTGTTGCAGGGCTTCTGTTACTGGGTCTGTGGTAAGAAGGCATGCTTGGCTCAGAGCAAATGCTCCCTGATCACGTTAAAGCAAAATTGTTGGATGCTCCTTTACAACAGGACCATCTCTTTGGTAATAAGGCTGAAGAAGTTCTAAAAAAGATGGATGATGAAACTAAATCTGTGCAAACTGTGAAAGATTTCTTACAAGTGCAACCTCCAAGATCTAGTAGACACTGGCCTACTAAGAACTGGTCCTTTCCAGTTCCTTCGAGAGCCACTCAAGTCAAACCCAGACATTCCAAAGGCACCAGGTTTCAGTCCCAAGGGTCTTTCAGAACAAAACAATGGGGTGCCTCCTCTTCCAAATCAGGAAACAGCAAGACACCTCCCTATGGTAAGCAGTCTCAATGACTTTCCTTTACACTTACCAAGCATTTAACTTTTAGCCGCCCCTTTGGGGGCAAAACTGGCTCATGCAAAAAACTGGCAACTTATAACCCAGGACAAATGGGTTTGAAATATAGTATCCCTGGGATACAGATTTCATTTCCACACGTTGCCAATTCCAAACGGATGGCCAGACCTGCCCCCCCAAATCAGTGGGCAGCGGAAAAGGGACAAGGTTTCTATTCAAGACTTTTCCTGGTACCCAGAAAAGACAAATCATGGCATTCAATCCTGGACCTATCAACTCTAAACACCTATCTGGACATTCCAAAATTCATGATGCTGACTCTTCACCAGTTACTTCATATGCTAGGCAAACATGCCTGGTTGACAATTCTAGATTTAAAAGAGGCTTACCTGCATATCCCAATCAGGAAATCTTGCAGAAGATACCTCCGCTTCAAAGCAGGCTACTTGCATTACCAGTTCTCTGCACTGCCCTTTGGCTTACCTACTGTGCCCAGGGTCTTTACAAAGTGCCTGGCTCCAATAATTGCATTTGCAGGCAAAGAAATATTCAAATATATCCATACCTGGACGACCTCTCTGCTCAGGAGGTAATGAAGAAAATGGAAGAAAAGGCAAAATCTGTACAAACAGTTAAAGACTTCTTACAGGTTCAGCCCCCAAGATTTAGCAGGAACTGGCCTGCCAAAAATTGGTCCTTTCCAGATTCCTCAAAATCTCAAAGAGGCAGGAATAGACGCTCTAGAGGCAGAAATCAACCCAGAGGAGGTGCCTATAGAGGACGCCAGTGGCAAGGCAACAATCACCGAGGTACGGATACAACCGCTGCCACTGCAACAGGACAATCACAGTGACTTGGCTCTGACTCCGCCTACCAGGGAGCAAATAGCAGCACCTTTAGGCGGAAAGTTAGCTTTATTCTCAAACAATTGGCACTATATCACAAAAGACAAGTGGATTCTACAGACCATAGACCAAGGCTACAGGTTCCACTTCCACACCTTACCGGTAAAAAGAGGAATGCCAAACCTACCTCCAAATCAAAAAACAGAAGCTCTAAAACAGGTAGCTCAACTAACAAAGATGAGAGCTGTGGAAAGTGTACCAATGACACAACAGGGCAAAGGATTCTACTCCAGACTCTTTCTAGTTCCCAGAAAAGAGAAAAGTTGGAGACCTATTCTCGACCTGTCCGTCTTAAACACATACATCATCATCCCAAAATTCAAAATGCTGACCCTACAGCAACTTCTTCCCATGCTGGGCAAGGACTGTTGGCTGGTAACTCTAGATCTCAAGGAGGCATACCTGCACGTCCCCATTCGACCAGATTGCAGAAGATACCTCAGATTCCTTGCAGGATCAGAGCATTATCAATTCTCAGCATTGCCCTTTGGCTTATCTACTGCGCCCAGAGTATTCACAAAATGCCTGGCATCAGTAATCGCTCATTGCAGACTACAGGGAATCCAAATTTATCCATACCTGGACAACTGCCTGTTACAAGCGGACAACAAAGACAAGCTGACAACAGATTTACAAAGGGTCATTTGCTTGCTACAAGCCCTGGGATACACAGTCAATTTAAAAAAGTCAAGACTGATTCCATCCCAGACAAGATCATTCTTGGGTGCAGAACTGGACACAGTAAAACAAATGGCATTCCTGACTGCAGAAAAACAAGAACAACTTCCTCTTTACTTCTTGGCATTAACAAAGCAGAACAAACTAACAGCAAGAAAAGTACTGCAGGCCTTGGGCTTCATGGCATCATGCATAATCCTGATTCCTCATGCCAGACTGCATATGAGAAAACTACAGTGGTACCTAAAAAATTTATGGTCTCAACACAGGCACAGCTTAGAAACCGAAATCCCACTAATCCCATGCCTGAAACAAGAATTCCTATGGTGGGCACAAGCATGCCAGGCAAACTTAGGCTTGCCCTTCCACAAATGTCAAGCGAACCAAACCATCACAACGGACGCCTCAGACCTAGGCTGGGGGGCGCACATGTTGGACAAGTGCATACAAGGATTGTGGACTCCAGACCAGCTGCACCTGCACATAAACCAAAAAGAAATGCTGGCAGTGCAACTAGCAATCCAGAAATTCAAGCCATTCCTCAAAGAAGGCCATTTAATGATAAGGACAGACAACACCACAGTCATGTGGTACATCAACAAGCAGGGGGGCACTCATTTTTACCCCCTATGCAGAATGACTCTGGACCTTTGGAACATGGCTCTGAGCTACAAAATCCAGTTACAGGCAACCTTTGTGCCAGGAAAAGAAAATACCCTAGCAGATATGTTAAGCAGAACCACCTCGGATGCTCACGAATGGATGCTGCACCCGGACATCTTCAAGGTCATCACAAAGAAATGGGGAATGCCACAAATAGACCTTTTCGCATCCCCACTCAACCACCAGCTCAAGAAATTTTGCACAAGGACGTACCACCCTCTTGCATGGAAGGTGGACTCCCTATCCTTCAGTTGGAAAGGCCTGATAGCTTATGCATTTCCACCTCTTCCTTTGATGCACAAGGTACTGCTGAAAATCAAAGGGGAACAACCAAGGATAATTCTGATAGCTCCGAATTGGCCAAGACAACACTGGTATCCTTTGCTGAGGAGCATGTCTCAAGGGAGAATGTGGTCAATACCCCTGATGCCTTTGATGTTAACTCAGAACAACTACATCATCATGCATCCAAACCTAAAAACCTTACAACTGACTGCCTGGAACATCACTTAAGAGCAACTAACCCAGACTTATCCCAAAGGGTTAAAGACATTATACTTGAAGCCCGCAGACCTTCAACAAGAAGGAACTATGCAGGAAAATGGAAAAGGTTTGCCACTTGGAGTGCTGAAAGAGGAAAAGATGTGTCAAACATAGACATTGCTAACATCCTGGAGTACTTGGCAGAGCTTCTACACACAGGCCTGTCCTATTCCTCCATCAAGATACATGCATCAGCTATTTCTGCAGAATACAGCTTTGATCCACCTGTCTTCTCGCACCCTCTACTTAGGCAATTCCTCAGAGGAATCAAGAATGTAAAACCTCCTAGGAAACCACCACTACCAGCATGGGACTTAAATTTTGTATTAGAGAAATTGACACTCCCACCATTTGAACCAGCAGGAACAGCGGATCTTCAACACCTATCATGGAAAACTGCTTTCCTTCTGGCAATTACTTCAGCAAGAAGGGTTTCAGAACTCCATGCCTTAATGGCAGTACAACCCTTCCTGATCTTCCATCAAGATAGAGTGTCCATGAGAACTAATCCTACATTTATGCCAAAGGTGGTATCCAGAGTGTCCTTAAACCAGGCAATCCACCTGCTTACCTTCTTTCCCAACCCACAGAACAGGGGGGAAAGGCTTCTGCATACCTTGGATGTACATAGACAGTTACGCTACTACCTGGACAGAACCAAAAGTAACAGAAAAACTGACCAGCTGTTAGTGGCCTATGCACCAGGTAGGGAAGGAAAAGCAATTTTCAAGCAGACAATCTCCAAATGGATAGGAAATTGCATAAGATTCTGTTACTCCTGCCATGGAAAACCAGTTCCACAAGACATAAGACCTCATTCAGCAAGGGCTACAGCCACTACCACAGCTTTCTTACGAGGAGTGGCAACCAAGGACATTATTGAGGTGGCTACTTGGACCTCCGTGCATACATTTGCCAAGCATTATAATTTACCTCTATACTCTAGATCCCGAGCAGGTTTTGCCACTGCTGTACTGCAAGGGATCCTAACTACACCATAATTCCCTTTCCTCCTCCCCTATTTTGGCTATGGTATTCTACCCATTTGTTATGACTGCAGATGCATCCTTGAAGGACATAGTACAGTTTTGTACCTACCATAAATGTAGATGTCCGAACAGGATAGCATCTGCAGTCAGGATTACCCACCCTCCTTCCCCTCTGTGGTACTCCTAGGGTATTTACCCTCCTAATAGCTAGATGGGGGGGGGGGGGAGTCTCTTATGGTGTATTTGTTTATAAATAGGTACATACATGCTTATTTTTTGTGTTTGCCTTCTACTGTTTTGGAAACATTGGCTTTCCTTCCAAAACTGATTTTACTAGGGGGCTACTGGCATCTGGGGCAAGAAACACTGAGGAAAATGGCGTCGGCTGATGCCTTTATACCCGAAGACCAGCAGAGATGACGTCGGGTGAAGTGCGACGTCAGCCGAAGCCGGACCCAGACTTTGGAATCCGGCCGACCGAAGGGCTGCCTGACGACAGGACAACCCATTTGTTATGACTGCAGATGCTATCCTGTTCGGACATCTACATTTATGGTAGGTACAAAACTGTACTTTTTGGATGTTGTTCAGGATGTTTTCTCTGAGGCTTCCCTTAATCCAGACTCTTTGCCTCCTGCCCCGGTTAAGCCAGACAGGTATTACAGAGTGCCAGAGGCTCATAAATATTTGTATAAGAGCCCAAGGGCTGACCCAGAAACTATTAGCCAGGGACCTAAGGGTGTCAGGGCTTCTGTTGTAAAGAATCCAGTTCCTATGGATAAAGACTCTAGAGCGTTGGATAGGTGGGGTAAAAAAGTGTATACCTCTTCCACTCTTGCAATGAGGGCTTTGAATTGCCAGTTTCATATGCTGAAGTACCAGAATTTTCTCCTTAGTCAGTTAAAATCTAAGGTAGATGCTTTAGCAGAGGGCATAGAGTGTAAGGAATTGCAGGATTTGGTTCATGCCTCTGATCAAGTGGGTAAGCATTCTTTGCAGTGTGGTTTTGATGCTTTACAGGCTTCTTCCAGGGTGGCTGCCACTGGGTCAGTTATTCGTAGGCACACCTGGCTTAAGGATCAGAACTTGTCAGAGCATGTTAAAGCTCGAATTTTGGATGCTCCCCTTCAGTCTGAAGTTTTGTTTGGTTCTCCTGTGGAGTCAGTCTTGAAGAAAATGGAAGACAAAGCTAAGTCTATGCAGACTGTTAAGGATTTTTTACAGGTGCAGCCTCCTATGTTTAGCAGAAATTGGCCTACTAAGGGATGGGCTTACCCTTCTTCTGATTTACAGTCTAGGGGCAGATCTAGGCGTGGTAGGGGCAGAGCTCATGCACAGGGTTCTTTCAGGCCTAGGACGTGGAGTTCCCCTGCACAGTCTACAGGTGAGGGCAGGGGCCAGTCCTTTCGTAAACAGACCCAATGACCTGCATCTTCAGCTGCCCGATCCTTCCTGTCTGGCAGCTCCTCTGGGAGGAAAGTTGGCTCTTTTCAGGCAAAATTGGCTTTTCGTCACCCAGGACAAATGGGTGTTGGACATTATAAACCGAGGCTACAAGTTTTATTTCCACACATTGCCTCCTTTCAAAGGCATGCCAGACGTTCCTCCTCAGCAAAGGGTGTAGGCTCACAAACAGATTTCTTTACTTCTTCAAATGGGGGCTATCCAGCAGGTCCCTCCATCAGAAGTGGGCCTAGGATTTTATTCTCGCCTGTTTCTTGTACCAAAGAAAGGAAACATTTGGAGGCCAATTCTGGATTTGTCTATTCTCAACACATACCTGGACATTCCAAAATTCAAAATGTTGACTTTGCAACAACTTCTGCCTCTGCTCGGCAAAGATCACTGGATGGTAACTCTGGATCTCAAAGAGGCTTATCTTCATATTCCTATCAGGCCCAGCTGCAGGAGATTCCTGTGTTTTCGGGCTGGGACTTTACATTATTAGTTCTCTGCATTGCCCTTTGGATTATCTACTGCGCCCAGGGTGTTCACAAAGGTTCTGGCTCCGGTGATAGCCTTCTTAAGGTTAAGAGGAATACAAATTTATCCTTATTTGGACGATTGCCTGATTCTTGCTCAAGACAAAGACATGCTACTTCACCATCTACAGTATGTTATGGCAGTGTTAAGGTGCCTAGGGTATTCTGTGAACGAAATAAAGTCCAGTCTAGTACCCTCTCAGGACATGTTCTTTCTGGGTGTGAGACTGAATACAGCCTCTCAGATGGTGTTTTTGACCCCGGACAAGCAAAGAAATTTTACCCTTTACTTCCACCAATTGTCTCTACGGTCCAGGCTGACTGCAAGGACAGTCCTTCAAGCCTTGGGGTTCATGGCATCTTGTATTCTGGTGCTTCCCAATGCCAAACTGCATATGAGGAAGCTACAATGGTATCTCAAAAGTGTATGGACTCAACACTGCCACGATTTGGACACTGTCATTCAGAGAGAATACCTTGCATTCAAAAGGAATTTTTGTGGTGGGCTCAGGAATGTCACCTAAACAAGGGACTCTCTGTGACCCGACCAGAGGCGAGTCAGATCTTAACGACAGATGCCTCAGACAAGGCTTGGGGAGCACACCTCAATGGAAAATGGATTCAAGACACGTGGCCTGCCAGACTTCAACATTTGCATATCAACATGAAGGAGATGTTAGCAGTCCAATTTGCATTGATGGCTTTCAAGGATCTACTTCACCCAGGGCAAGTGTTGATTCAAACAGACAACACAACTGTCATGTGGTACATCAACAAGCAAGGGGGAACCCATTCGTACCCTCTTTGCAGGCAAGCTATGATTTTGTGGGAGACTGCTCTCAGTTTGCACCTCACTCTTCAGGCAAGGTTTCTGCCAGGAGCACAGAACTCCTTAGCGGATGTTTTGAGCAGACAGATGGTGGATCCCCACGAGTGGAAATTGGATCCTCATGTATTTCGACAGTTGACGGTGATTTGGGGGACTCCAGACATAGATCTGTTGGCTTCTCCACTAAATTTCCAGCTGCCAAAGTTTTGCACAAAGATGTTTCATCCAAAAGCTTGGAAAGTGGATGCTCTATCATTCAGTTGGAACAATCTTCACGTCTATGCCTTTCCTCCTCTGCCTCTCCTTCCCAAGGTGCTCTTGAAGGTCAGACAAGACAAGCCCTCCATGATTCTAATAGCTCCAGATTGGCCATGTCAGCACTGGTACCCTCTGCTGAGGAGTTTAGTACGGGAGCCTCCTTGGCCTTTGCCATCAATTCCACACCTTTTGTCCCAGGCAGGCAATCATTTTCTCAATGTCAGGATACAGTCCCTGCATCTGACAGCCTGGCATATTCTGTTCTGGACCCTGGAGGGTCGCAGCTTCCTCAACAAGTTTTGAATGTTATTTTGGAGGCCAGACGGCCTAGTACAAGGAAAGTTTATGCTGATAAATGGAGGAGGTTTTTTCTTTGGAGCAAAGCAAAGAGCTTCGATGTTTCAGTTCCTAATTTGAGTGTTTCACTTCAGTATCTTACAGAATTACTAGACAAAGGTTTGTCTTTCTCCTCTGTAAAAGTTCATGCTGCAGCCATTTCTGCTCACTATGTCTGTGACCCACCATTATTCTCTCATCCTTTGTTTAAGCAATTTCTTAGAGGGGCAAAGAACATAAGACCCCCACGTAGAGCTCCTACTCCTTCCTGGGATCTCAATTTTGTGTTGGAGAAACTCACTTTACCTCCTTTTGAACCTGCTGCTACAGCTGAGTTGAAGTTTTTGTCTTGGAAGACTGCTTTTTTGTTGGCCATTACGTCTGCTAGAAGGGTATCTGAATTACAGGCTCTAATGGCAGTTGAACCCTTCCTGATTTTTCTTAAGGATAGGGTATCCCTGCATACTAACCCTACTTTTATGCCTAAAGTTGTTTCAAATGTGGCCTTGAACCAATCTATTCATTTGCCTACTTTTTATGCTGATCCCCAAAATAAAGGGGAAAAAATTTTGCACTCTTTGGCTTTTCATAGGCAGTTGCGTTATTATTTGAGCAGAACTAAAGGGTTCAGACAGTCTCAACAGTTGTTTGATTATTTTGCTTTGGGTTCTCAGGGGAAACCTGTTTCTAAACAAACTATTTCTAAGTGGATTGGCCATTGTATTGCTTTTTGTTATTCTCATCATGGTAAGGAGATTCCGGCTGGAATCAGACCTCATTCCACTAGGGCTACTGCCACTTCTGCTTTTTTAAGGGGTGTAGCTACTAAAGATATTTTGGAGGCAGCTACTTGGAGTTCAGTGCACACTTTTTCTAAACATTACCATCTCCCTCTTTATTCCAAATCTAGGGCTGGGTTTGCCACTGCAGTTTTGCAGGGCAAATTAGCAGCTCCCAATGCTTCATGATTTTGCCAACCTCCCTTTACCTTTGCTTTGGGATTCTACCCCACAGGTTATGACTGCAGCAATGTGAGATGAAGAGCATAGTACAGATGTCCTTCATGGATGCATCTGCAGTCATAACAAGTGGGTTGTCCTGTCGTCAGGCAGCCCTGCAGTCGGCCGGATTCCAAAGTCCGGGTCCGGCTTCGGCTGATGTCGCACTCCACCCGACGTCATCTCTGCTGGTCTTCGGGTATAAAAGCATCAGCCGACGCCATTTTCCCCAGTCTTTCTTGCCGCGTGGCGCCCGAAGCAGAAGCTGTTCGCAAGTGCCGGTCGGTCGGATCCAGAGATTACTTCTACCGAATACTACTTCAAGACTTCTAAAGCTAAGTACCCGTTGGGGACCCTTTCTTGCCTCAGCCGATGTCAGAAAAAGTTAACAATTGTTTAACCTGTGGGAAACAAATACCTCATAAAGATTTCCACTCTTACTGTCTGCCTTGTTTAGGCCCAGCCCACGACGTAGCAGCCTGTTCGCCTGTGCTCTTTCAACCGACGAACGCTTAGGCGTCGGTCGGAGTTTGCAGAACAGTTTTTCGGTTCTGATTTTGCTTACATTATGCCGCCGGATCCTCCGACTACCCAATCTTCCAAAAACGCAAAGATAAAGACCGACACTCGCGGTCCGCGGTTTCGGCGAAACCACGGCAAAGCAAACCATGAGTGTCTCGGTTTCGGCCGAAACCGAAAACTGCTCAAAGTACAGCTGAACCTATTCTTACAACTGACGCCCCTGCTACAATTCTTGAATCGACCTCAGAAATTTTACCCACTACGGAGGTTGACTTATCAGACACCATCCCTTGGATGTCTCTACCCCAGCACGTGGTGCTGCTAGGCCTCCAGCAGCCATGTCCATTAAGGCCTTCGCCAGGGCTAAAGCAGCCAAGACTACTAAATCAGTGCCTGTTAAACCCCCTCATCCAGGCCCTCTTCTAGTTCTCAAATGCTTTCTTTGGCAGAAGATTTAATTTCTTTAATTAGAGGATCTCAATCTCACCCAGACAGGGCCTCTCAGCCCCAGAGAAGAGACCTAGGGCAGAGCCCCTGAGCCAGTGTCTTCTGATGATTCTGCTGATGAATCAGACATAACTGACCAGCCTGAGGCTCCCTTCTCCAATTTTGAAGATTCTGATGCTGAAGAATCCATTCCAGCTGCTTCCCCACCAGAAGAATTCTCCTTTGGGGAAACCTTGCATGCCATGCGAGAACAGTTCCAATGGCAGCAACAGGATTTTTCAGACTCCAGAAAAGACTTAGGACCTTTCTGCACCTCCCACAGCACAGGCCCTTAGCTATACCTCCTGTTCTCTCTGTGGTGGATGATGCTTTCAATGATGTTTGCTCGCTCCAGATTCTTTACCCCAGCCCCTGCCAAACCAGACAGATTTTACAGGGTGCCTGATACTCATCACCACCTTTACAAGGCCCCTCTTGCAGACCCAGAAACTATATCCCAGGGTCCCAAGGCAGTAGCCGCAGCCACAGCTAAAACCCTATTGCTTCTGTAAGTGAGGCAAGGTCACTAGACAGATGGGGTAAAAAGGTCTACACTTCAGCTACTCTCTCAGCTAGAGCTTTAAACTGTCAGTTTCACATGATACAATACCAAGAGTTTATGCTTGATCAGTTAACTAAAAAGCTAACTACTGATGAATCTCTTGATAAGAAATATGTATTAGAGATGGTAAATAACATACAACAGGTTAGCAACCATTCCTTAAAATGTGGCTATGATGCACTGGAGGCTTCATTTAGATCAGCCATGACAGGCACAGTGATAAGAAGACATGCATGGCTAAAGGAACAAACTTTACCGGATCATGTTAAAGCTAAGTTGCTAGATGCTCCTATGGACAAGACAAGTTTGTTTGGTACACCTGCCCAGCAGGTTATGAAGAAAATGGAAGAAAAGGCAAAATCTGTTCAAACTGTTAAAGATTTCCTGCAGGTTCAACCCCAAGGTTTAGCAGGAACTGGCCTGCCAAAAATTGGTCCTTTCCTGACTCCACAAAATTTCAAAGGGGCAGGAACAGACGTTCCAGAGGCAGAAACCAATCCAGAGGAGGTGCCTACAGAGGACGACAGTGGCAAGGTAACAACAGAGGCACAGACACAGCCACTGCCACTACATCAGCACAACCACAGTGACTTAATCCTAAATCCGCCTACCAGGGAACAAATAGCAGCTCCTCTAGGCGGAAAGTTAACCTTATTTTCAAAGAACTGGCACTACATAACAAAAGACAAGTGGATTTTACAAACCATAGATCAAGGTTACCGGTTTCACTTCCACACTTTACCAGTCAAAAGAGGAATGCCAAATCTACCTCCAAATCAAAAAACAGAGGCTCTACGCCAGATAATGGAGTTAGCAAACATGAGAGCTGTGGAAAGAGTGCCAACAGCAGAACAAGGAAAGGGGTTCTACTCCAGACTATTCCTAGTCCCAAGAAAGGAAAAAATTCTCGACCTGTCCACCTTAAATACATACATCATTGTCCCAAAATTCAAAATGCTGACCCTACAGCAACTTCTTCCCATGCTGGGCAAGGAGTCTTGGCTGGTAACTCTAGATCTCAAGGAGGCATACCTGCACGTCCCAATTCGACCAATCTGCAGAAGATACCTCAGATTTCTTGCAGGATCAGAGCACTATCAATTTTCAGCATTGCCCTTTGGCTTATCTACTGCGCCCAGAGTATTCACAAAATGCCTGGCATCAGTAATCGCCCATTGCAGACTACAGGGAATTCAAATTTACCCATACCTGGACGACTGCCTGCTACAAGGGACAACAAAAGCAAGCTGACAACAGATTTACAAAGGGTCATTTACTTGCTACAAGGACTGGGATACACAGTCAATTTACAAAAGTCAAGGCTGATACCATCCCAAACAAGGACATTCTTGGGCGCCGAATTGGACACAGTACAACAAATGGCATTCCTGACTACAGCAACACAAAAAGAACTTCCTCTTTACTTCTTGGCACTAACAAAACTGAACAAGTTAACAGCAAGAAAATTTCTACAGGCCTTGGGCTTCATGGCATCATGCATAATCTTGGTCCCATTTGCCAGACTACATATGAGGAAACTACAGTGGTACCTAAAGAATTTATGGTCCCAACACAGACACAGTCTAGAAACAGAAATCCCACTAATTCCATGCTTAAAACAGGAGTTCCTATGGTGGGCTCAGGCATGCCAGTCAAACCCAGGCCTGCCCTTCGGCAGATGTCAACCAAGCCAGACCATCACAACAGACGCTTCAGACCTAGGATGGGGGGCCCACATGCTGGACAAATGCGTGCAAGGATTGTGGACACAGGATCAACTTCACCTGCACATCAATCTAAAAGAAATGCTGGCAGTAAAACTGGCAATACAAAAGTTCAAACCATTCCTCAAAGAGGGCCAGTTGATGATAAGGACAGACAACACCACAGTCATGTGGTACATCAACAAACAGGGAGGCACTCATTCATACCCCCTATGCAGAATGACCTTGGAGCTGTGGACCCTGGCACTCAGCTACAACATTCAGTTACAGGCAATATTTGTACCAGGGAAAGACAATACTCTAGCAGACATACTAAGCAGAACCACTTCGGATGCCCACGAATGGAAGCTGCACCCGGACATCTTCAAGACCATCTCAAAGAAATGGGGAATGCCACAGATAGACCTATTCGCATCACCTCTCAATCACCAGCTCAAAATATTCTGCACAAGGACATTCCACCCACTAGCATGGAAAGTGGACTCACTCTCCTTCAACTGGAAAGGCCTAACAGCATATGCATTCCCTCCTCTTCCTTTGATACACAAGGTACTACTAAAAATCAAGGAAGAACGTCCAAGGATAATCCTGATAGCCCCAAACTGGCCAAGACAACACTGGTACCCACTACTGAAGAGCATGTCTCGAACAACATGTGGCCAATACCCTGATGCCTTTGATGTTAACTCAGAACAACTACAGCATCATACATCCAAACCTAAAAACGCTGCAACTGACTGCATGGAACATCACATAGCAGCAGCTAATCCAGAACTTTCCCAAAGAGTTACAGACATTATTCTTGAAGCACGCAGACCTTCAACAAGAAAGAACTATGCTGGAAAATGGAAAAGGTTTGTCATTTGGAGTACCGAAAGAGGAAAAGATGTGTCAAACATAGATATGCCTAACATTCTGGAGTATCTGGCCGAACTTCTTCATTCAGGCCTGTCCTACTCCTCCATCAAGATACATGCATCAGCTATTTCAGCAGAATACAGCTTTGATCCTCCTGTTTTTTCGCACCCTTTGCTCAGGCAGTTCCTCAGAGGAATCAAGAATGTAAAACCTCCAAGGAAACCACCATTACCAGCTTGGGACTTAAACTTTGTGCTAGCACCCTTTGCTCAGGCAGTTCCTCAGAGGAATCAAGAATGTAAAACCTCCAAGGAAACCACCATTACCAGCTTGGGACTTAAACTTTGTGCTAGAAAAGTTGACACTAGCACCCTTTGAACCAGCAGCAACAGCAGACCTACAACACCTGTCATGGAAAACTGCTTTCCTACTGGCAATTACTTCAGCAAGGAGGGTTTCAGAACTACAGGCCTTAATGGCAGTGCAACCCTTCCTAATCTTCCACCAAGATAGAGTGTCCTTGAGGACTAATCCTACATTTATGCCTAAGGTGGTATCCAGAGTATCTTTAAACCAGGCAATCCACCTACCTTCCTTCTTTCCCAACCCACAAAACAGAGGGGAAAGAATACTGCATACCTTGGATGTACATAGACAGCTACGCTACTACTTGGACAGAACAAAAATAGCAGAAAGACTGACCAACTTTTGTAGCCTATGCAACAGGAAGGGAAGGAAAAGCTATTTCCAAACAGACAATCTCCAAATGGATAGGAAATTGCATACAATACTGCTACTCCTTCCATGGAAAACCAATTCCACAGAACATAAGACCTCATTCTACAAGGGCAACAGCCACTACCACAGCCTTCTTACGAGTGGCAACCAAAGACATTATTGAGGCGGCTACTTGGACCTCCGTGCATACATTTGCCAAGCATTATAATTTGCCTCTTTATTCCAGATCCCGAGCAGGGTTTGCCACTGCTGTACTGCAAGGGATCTTAAACACACCATAATCTACCTTTATCCTCCTCCCCTAGTTGGCTATGGTATTCTACCCACTTGTTATGACTGCAGATGCATCCATGAAGGACATAGTACAGTTTTGTACCTACCATAAATGTAGATGTCCGAACTGGATAGCATCTGCAGTCAGGATTACCCTCCCTCCTTCCCCTCTGTGGTACTCCTAGGGTGTTTACCCTCCTAATAGCTAGCTGTTCCTGCAGTCTTTTATGGTGTATTTGTTTGTATATATCTACATATATGCTTATTGTTGTGTTTACCTCTATCTATTTGGAAACATTGGCATCTATCCAAATTTTACCCTGCAAGAGGGCTACTGGCATCTGGGGCAAGAAACACTGAGGAAAATGGCGTCGGCTGATGCTTTTATACCCGAAGACCAGCAGAGATGACGTCGGGTGGAGTGCGACATCAGCCGAAGCCGGACCCGGACTTTGGAATCCGGCCGACTGCAGGGCTGCCTGACGACAGGACAACCCACTTGTTATGACTGCAGATGCTATCCAGTTCGGACATCTACATTTATGGTAGGTACAAAACTGTACTTTTTGTACCTACCATAAATGTAGTTGTTCGAAGATCCACATTGCTGCAGTCCAATTTACCCTCCCTCCTTCCCCACTGTAGTTTGGGGTGGTTGTGTGGTTTGGGTTGTAAATATTGTTTGTACATGGGTGGTTGGATGTTTTTCTGTTTTTTGGCTATGGCCTTTCTTTTTAGGGCCTTCTGACATCTGGGGCAAGAAAGACTGAGGATATGACGTCGGTCATGCGCTTTAGTACAACGGCGTACTGCCGTCAGATCTGAGCGACCATGACCGACGCCAGCCTAACACTTTGGTATTTGGGCCGACCGAGGACAGTGGACTACCCACAGGTTATGACTGCAGCAATGTGGATCTTCGAACATCTACATTTATGGTAGGTACAAAACTGTACTTTTCCCTCCCTCCTTCCCCTCTTGGTAAAGGCTTAGTGGCAAACACCGCCTCATACAACCTAATTTGGGTTATCCTTCTATGGTGTATTTGCTTGCAACTACTGTTTTTTGATTATATTGCATTGCTTGACTAGATATATATATATATATATATATATATATATATATATATATATATATATATAATTTATGTATTGCCTAACTTCTGGGGGCACCTGACATCTGGGGCAAGAAAGACTGAAGAATATGGCGTCGGCTGTGTCTTATATACCCCTGTCGTACTGACGTCAGGAAAGAAAGTGACGACAACCGACGCCGGACCCAGACTTTGGAATTCGGCCGACCGAGGACCCGCCTGACGGCAGAAAACCCATCTGTGATTACTGCAGCTGTATTAGCACTCGGACATCTACATTTATGGTAGGTACAAAACTGTACTTTACCCTCCGTACAGCCCCCTTCTTTTTTTTTGGATATACCTCTACTTTCCTTTGCTATCTTCAAATGTTTTTGGTGTATTTGCTTTTCTATTGGAGGTATAACCTTGTATATTTATAGATTTAATTGCTTCCCATTAAGTGGGCACCTGACATCTGGGGCAAGAAAAACTGATGTAATGGTGTCTGCTGCATAATTTATACCCCTGACGACCTGACATCATGGAAGAAGGGACAGCAACTGACGCAGGAGCCAAGACTTTGTTAATCAGGCTGACTGAGGGCTACTGCAAGCAGATAACCCAAAAGTGATGACTGCAGCAGTGAATACACTCTAACATCTATATTTATGGTAAGTGTACACAACTGTACTTACTTCGTGTTTAACTGTTGCAGTCCTCACACTTGGGTTATCTGCCTGCAGGTAGCTCTCAGTCGGCCTGAATACCAGAGTCTTGGGATTTCTGCTTCGGATGCTGTTGCCTCTTCCATGACGTCAGGTCGTCAGGGGTATAAAACATGCAGCCGATGCCATTACATCAGGTTTTTGCTCTGAGCGGGAGCCCGAAGCAGATGTTCTTCGTGTTTCACTGTTGCAGTCATCACATTTGGGTTATCTGCTTGCAGGTAGCCCTCAGTCGGCCTGATTATCAAAGTCTTGTGGGGTCTTGCATCGGTTGCTGTCTCATCTTCCATGACGTCAGGTAGTCAGGGGTATAAAGCATGCAGCTGACGCCATTACATCAGTCTTTCTTGCCGTGCGGTCCCCGAAGCAGAAGCAGTTCGCAAGTGCCGGCCGGCTAACTCCTGAAATTTTCGTTTTCGAGTTTCAGATCCGAAGTCTTCAGCTAAGCTAAGTACCCCGTTGGGGATCCTTTTTCTTGCTCTAAACCAATGTCAGTGAAAGTTAACAGTTGTATTTCTTGTGGAAAGCAAATACCTCATAAACATTTTCATTCGTACTGCATTCCTTGCTTAGGCCCAGACCATGACGTATCTCGCAGTCGGTTTTGTGCCTTATTCAAACCTCGTACTATTCGTCATCTGTTCATTTTCACATCTAAATATTTTGGTACTCTGTTCAATTATCCAGAAATTGCTTCGGTAAGCCACTCGACTGTTGACATTCCGAAAAAAGCAAAGATAAAGACAAAGACTGCGTAGGTCCAAAGCTGCCAACGATGCTTCTCCTAAGCTAGTTGCCAGTTCGCCGGTACTCAGCGAGGCGCTTTCGCAGCCCCTGATACCCGCTACTTCAGATTCGCAGGCCTCTACTGAGACCCATTTGGAGTTTGGTATGCCGCGAGATGCTTCTTCGGTGGAACCTGTGGATGTCTCTACCTTGGATGGGTCTGGAGCCGCTGTGCAGGCACTGGCTTCTGAGGGTTTATTCAGGCCTTCTGACTTGCATATTAAACCTAAAACTCGATCCATGACCAGAAAACTGACACCCAGACTGCATGAATCAGGCCCCTATGCCAAAAAAAAAGCAAATGAGAAGAATGGCTGAAGACCTTATTACTCTAATCAGGGGAAGCCACCCTTTCCCTCTAAGAGACCTAGGACTGATTTTCCTTCTGATTCTTCTGAACAGGATTCTGAAATTTCTGTTTTCTCTGACCACAATTTGCCCTTATCTACCTATGAGGATTCTGATGCAGACTACTCCAATCCCTCTGCTTCCCCTCCAGAGGATTTCTATTTTGGTGAAACCTTGCATACTCTTAGGGAGCCTTTCCACTGGGAAAGCCAGGATTACTCTGACTCCAAACAGAGGCTTAGGGAATTCTTACTCCTGCCTCAACACAGGCCTTTAGCTATTCCTCCTGTACTGGACATTGTAGATGATGCCTTATCGGAATCTAGCCTGGCCCCTGACACTTTACCTCCTGCTCCCAGAAACCTGATAGGTATTACTGGGTACCTGACTCTCAAAAGCTCCTCTTTAAAAATCCTACTGTGGATCCTGAGACCATTTCACAGGGACCCAAGGGCATTAAGGCTACTTCTGCCAAAAACCCTACCCCCTCTGATAGAGATTCCAGGGAGCTGGATAGATGGGGTAAGAAGGTATACACTTCTGCAACTTTGGCCATTAGTGCCATAAAGTGCCAGTTTCATATGTTAAAGTATCAGCAGCATATTATTGGATTGCTTAAACAGAAAATGATGTTGATTCCTGACTGTGCTGAAAATAAAGAATTACAGGATTTAATGCATTCTACTGAACAAGTTGGAAAACGTACTTTGCAGTGTGGTTTTGATTCATTAGAGGCATCTTGCAGGGCTGCTGTCACTGGGTTTGTACTTAGAGGGCATGCTTGGCTTAAGGAGCAATCGATCATGTTAAATCTAAATTACTGGATGCTCCCTTAAACCAAGACCGCCTGTTTGGCAACAAAACAGAAGAAGTACTTAAAAAGATGGAGGAAAAAGCTAAATCTATGCAAACTGTTAAGGATTTCCTGCAAGTACAGCCTCCCAGATTTAGTAGGCATTGGCTCACTTAAGAATTGGTCCTTTCCTGCCTCTTCCAGGCCTTCTCAGTCCAAACCCAGAACCAGCAGAACACCCAGGCTTCAGTCCCAAGGTACTCACAGGCCTAAGCAGTGGGGGGCTCCCACTTCCAAAGCAGGGAGTAGTAAGACTCCTCCCTATGGTAAACTGTCTCAATGACTTAACTTTAAACCTTCCAAGCCCTGCTCAACTGACTGCTCCTTTAAAGGGAAAGATCGCACTGCATGCAAAAAATTGGGAACTCATTACCCAGGACAAATGGATTTTAAATATAGTTTCCAAAGGATTCCACTTCCACTCCTTACCAACCCCAAACGGTTGGCCAGACCTACCCCCAAATCTGTGGGCAGAGGCTCAACAGCAAGTTCTCTTTCTTTTAAGCATCAGGGCTATTCAGCCTGTCCCAGACGAAGAATGGGGGCAAGGTTGCTACTCAAGACTTTTCCTGGTACCCAGAAAAGACAGTTCTTGGCATCCTGGACCTGTCTGTCCTAAACACATTTTTGGTAATCCCGAAATTCAAGATGCTAACTCTTCATCAGCTGCTTCCCATGCTAGGCAAAAATGCCTGGTTGGCAACACTGAATTTAAAGGAAGCCTACCTGCACATCCCAATAAGGGAATCTTGCAGAAGATACCTATGCTTCAGAGCAGGCCACATGCACTGTCTTTGCTTCAGAGCAGGCTACATGCACTATCAGTTCTCTGCACTGCCCTTTGACTTATCTACTGCACCCAGGGTATTCATAAAGTGCCTAGCTCCAGTCATTGCATTTTGCAGGCAAAGAAATATTCAAATATACCCATACCTGGATGATTGTCTAAGTCAGACAGAAAGCCAGGACATACTATTAAATCATCTGGCATTTGTGAAGAAATTGTTAACTTCTCTGGGGTACACCATAAACGAAAAGAAATCACATGTTGAACCCTGCCAACAAATTTTATTCCTGGAAGTAAGCTTGAATACAACTTCCCAAATGGCCTACCTCACGCCAGAGAAACAAGTTCCTTTGACAGCCTACTTCAAACTACTGGCCACAAAGACCCAGCTATCTGCAAGGAAAATACTGCAAGCCCTTGGATTCATGGCCTCTTGCATTCTACTAATTCCATATGCAAGACTGCATATGAGGAAACTACAATGGTATCTAAAAAGCCTATAGTGTCAACATTCTCAGGTTCATAGGTAAGTACTAGGCTATCTGCCCAAGGGCATTTATAAGCCTAGCCAGAATGTGTTGGCTTTTGCCACCCCCTTAGATTAGTTCCCTGTGACTCTGTCCAGCAGAGCCATTAGTTCCCTGCCCCACTGTCCAGCAAAGCCACTGCAGTGATCCGCGGGGTAAATTTTTTGTTTCCCATCCACTTGTCAAGGTTTCTGTTTAAGAGTGTTAGTGAGGGGCTCTGCCTGATGTATATTGGAATCCTTTTCCAAAGTATGGGGAGTCTGTGGGATAGGAATATATCTCTCCAGCATGTCCTATTTATCGTTGTGGTGAGGTTTATATCTCTAGAGCGTGTGGCTTTCCGGGATTTGTTTTTTTTAGGTGGAGCATGTCTATCAATTCTGGGTTGGACATGGCCTTGTATGTCAGGCAAAGATCACCTCTGAGTAAGCGGTATGCAACCAAGTACAGCTGGAGATTCTTGAGTCGGGCTGCATAGGGCATCTGTTTGAGGCCAGTAATTCTCTTGGTGAGGTACTTTTTGTGGCCTTTCCAGCTGTTGCAGGTGTCTTGTAAGGTACATCCCAAATGGGGCGTTGTCTTCTATGATGGGTCTAATGAGTGATGAGTAGAGAGGCACAATAACCTCTTTTGTTATAGATGCGAACCCTTTTGTCATTAGGTGGGCCACATAGAAGGATTTTCTAACCACTTTGGCAATATGATTATCAAAGGAGAGATTACTATCTACTTGGGTCTCCGGATCCCTTATTACATTTTCTGTATTTAGGGGACTACCACCTATGTGGTAGTTCACGGGTACTTTCTTTTTTCCAAAGGGGATGACTATGCACTTTTTGGCATTTAGCTTGAGGCCATGATTTTGACACCAGGTATCCGTCTCAGTGAGACACATCTGGAGAGTGTCTGTATCAGCCAGAGAATTCTAACCTATGAACCATAGTCCTCCTATGCTTGCCTGTACCTCTGAGAAGTATATACCGAACAGGAGGGGTCCTAGGACTGAGCCCTGGGGGACTCGACTTGTAACCGGTTTAGAGTCGGATATAGAGCCTGCAACTCTCACCATGTGGGTTCTATCCATGCGACATTTGGCAACCCATCTCGTGACGTAGGGGTTTATGTTCAGGCTAGTTAGCTTGCCTATAATACTAGAATGGGGAATGGTGTTGAAAGCCTTTGCGTGGTCTAGGTAGTCTGTGTGGACCTCCTTTCCCTCGTCTAATGGCTTGGTAACTGTCTCAAAGAAGTTCACCAGGTTTAGGAGGCATGATCTGCCCTTAACAAAGCAAAACTGTGTAGGGTCCAAGGTTTGGAGGTTCCCAATGTCTCTGTTAATCAGTTCCACGATGATGCGTTCCATAGCCTTGCAGACCAGGCTAGTCAGGCTTATAGGGCAATAGTTCCTGGGGTCCGTTGTGGCTCCACCTTTGTGGAGCGGGATAACTGTTGCTGTGCGCCACTCTGTGGGTACGTAGCCTGTAGAGAGGCTGAGTTTGAACAGTGTGTTTAGGTGAGGAGTTGGTTCGTTTTGGAGCTCTTGTAAGACGCAGCCTGGGACACCGTCCGGTCCTAACGAAGCTGTGTTTTTGGCTTTGGATAGGGCTGTTTTAACCTGTGTGTCGGTGATTTACAGGGCCCTACATTCTTCTGGTATGGTTATGGGCCCTTTAGGGGGTTAGAGGGGGGTGAAGTTTGCACTAAACTTGTCTGCCAGAATTTTTGCAATATCAGTCGGTTCAGTGTATTTTTTGCCATTCTGCACTAACTCAGAGCAGATCTGAGAGTTTCCACTTAGGTTCTTGACATAGCTAAAGAACGCTTTGTGGTTATCTTTGGAGTCATTGGCAATTTTTCTTTAGAAACTAGCCTTGGATGATTTAATGAGGGATCATAGATGTTCTTCGTTCCCCATTGCTGCAGTCCTTACTATTGGGTATAGTCCGCGTCCAGTCGGCCCGAATACCAGAGTATAAGGCTGACGTCGGTCAGGGCGCATTAGACTGACGTCAGTACGTCAGGGTACTAATGCGCATGACCGACGTCATATCCTCAGTCTTTTTTGCCGCATGGTCCGATGCAGAAGCAGTTTTGCGAGTGCAGGTTGGCGTTCTGAAATATTTCCGAAACCGGAGTTTCAGACCGAAACAGAGTTGGCTAAGTACCCCGTTGGGGAACATTTTGGTTTTTTCTTG
This sequence comes from Protopterus annectens, assembly GCF_019279795.1. NCBI lineage: Eukaryota > Metazoa > Chordata > Ceratodontiformes > Protopteridae > Protopterus > Protopterus annectens. The sequence goes on from NC_056732.1 coordinate 1,707,021,581, forward strand.
CCTCAGTATTTAACCGGATGTCAGAAAAGTGAATAACTGTATTTCTTGTGGGAAACAGATACCTCATAGGGATTACCATACCTTGTGTATACCTTGTTTAGGGCCTGAGCACGACGTTGTTGGTTGCCGCTCTTGTGCTAGGTTTAACAAACGCACTATTAAGAGGAGGTTAGACTGTGCCAGGTTAGTGTTTGGGAAGCGTTGTAATTATAATATGCCGCCGGATGCTCCGGCGCCGCTTCGTCAAGAAGCGCAAGGACAAAACAGCGAAGCCTAGGGTTGATGAACCGCAGTCCCGGACGTCGGTTCTTTAGAAGGCTCAGTGGAGCCAGAGGTTTTGCCAGGAGTTTCCATGGAGTCTCAGGCAGAAACTTTACTGTTACAGGATGTGCCTTCTCAGGAGGTAGGCCAGGCTGAGGGGGCTTCTCAGGTAACTGTTCTTCCCTCTCTTCCCAAGGTACTTAGAGCCTCTCCTTCTGTTGCCAAAACTTCTTTGAGAGGTAGGCCTAGTTCAGCTTCAGTGGGGGCTTCTCCTAGCATTTCGGGTTCTGTACCTAAGAAACATATGCTTAAAATGGCAGAAGATTTGATTACTATGATTAGAGGTTCTATGCCCCCGCCTGATAAGAGGCCTAGGGTGGAACCGGAGTTTGATAATTTTGAACAGTGTTCAGAGGCTTCAGAGTCTTCTGCAGAAGACTTGCAGGAGTATCCTACCTATTCTGATTCTGATGTGGATGATTTCACTCCTACAGCTTCTCCTCCTGAGGATTTCTCATTTTCAGAGACTCTGCATTCCATGAGGGAGCACTTTAAATGGGAAGGCCAGGATTACTCTGATTCCAGGAAAAGGCTTAGGGAATTCTTGTTTTTACCCCAGCATAGGCCCTTAGCTATTCCTCCTGTGTTGAATGTGGTGGAAGATGTTTTTGCAGAGGCTTCCCTGAACCCTGACTCTTTGCCTCCTGCTCCTGTTAAGCCTGATAGGTATTATAGGGTGCCCGAAGCTCATAAGTATTTGTTTAAGAGTCCTAGGGCGGACCCAGAAACTATTTCTCAAGGGCCTAAAGGTGTTAAGGCTTCTGTGGTTAAAAATCCTGTTCCCACTGATAAAGAAGCAAGGGCTTTGGATAGGTGGGGAAAGAAAGTGTATACTTCTTCCACTCTAGCCATGAGAGCGTTGAATTGTCAGTTTCACATGCTAAAATATCAGAATTATCTCCTTTCACAATTAAAATCTAAGGTGGATGCTTTGGCGGAAGGTATTGAGTGTAAAGAGTTGCTGGATTTGGTTCATGTGTCTGAACAAGTGGGTAAGCATTCTTTGCAATGTGGTTTTGATGCTGTACAGGCCTCCTCGAGGGTGGCTGCTACTAGTTCTGTTCTTCGCAGGCATGCCTGGTTGAAGGATCAGAATTTAGCTGAGCATGTTAAGACAAGGATTTTGGATGCTCCTTTACAGTCTGATGTGTTGTTTGGATCGCCTGTGGAAGCAGTTTTAAAGAAAATGGAAGATAAAGCTAAGTCTATGCAAACTGTTAAAGATTTTTTGCAGGTGCAGCCACCGAAGTTTAGTAGAAATTGGCCTGCTAAGGGGTGGACATATCCTGCTTATGATTCCCAGTCTAGGGGTAGGTCTAGACGTGGTAGGGGCAGAGCTCAAGGTTCTTTTAGGCCTAGAACAGGGAGTTCACCTGCTCAGACTTCTGGTGAGGGCAGGGGTCAGTCCTTTCGTAAACAGACCCAATGACCTGTCTTTTCAGCTGCCAGTAGATTCCCGTCTGGCAGCTCCTTTGGGAGGAAGACTGTCTCTTTTCAAAGAAAATTGGGATTTAATTACTCAAGACAAATGGGTGTTGGATATCATTCACCACGGTTACAGATTTTATTTCCATACAATGCCCCCTTTCAAAGGCATGCCAGACGTTCCTCCTCCACAAAGAAAGGAGGCTCACAAGCAAGTTTCTCAGTTACTCCAGATGAGGGCCATTCAGCCAGTCCCTGTATCAGAAAGGGGCCTAGGATTTTATTCTCGCCTGTTCCTAGTACCAAAGAAGGGGAACACGTGGAGACCAATTTTGGATTTATCTCTCCTCAACACTTTTCTGGACATTCCCAAGTTCAAGATGTTGACGTTACAACAGCTTTTACCTCTGCTGGGCAAAGATCACTGGATGGTAACTTTAGATCTCAAGGAAGCTTACCTTCATGTGCCTATAAGGCTAAGTTGCAGGAAGTATCTGCGTTTTGAGCTGGAAATTCTCATTATCAGTTCTCTGCATTGCCCTTTGGCTTATTTTCTGCTACCAGAGTATTTACAAAGGTTCTGGCTCCAGTGATAGCTTACTTCAGGCTTCAAGGAATTCAAATCTATCCTTACTTGGACGACTGCCTGATTCTGGCTCAAGAAAAGGAAGACCTTCTACAGCATCTGGAATATGTTATAGCAGTGCTAAGATGCCTAGGGTATTCTGTGAACGAAATAAAGTCCAGTCTAGTACCCTCTCAAGACATGTGCTTTCTGGGTGTGAGACTGAATACAGCAGCCCAGATGGCCTTTTTAACCCCGGACAAACAAAAGAGTCTGTCACTTTACTTCCATCAACTATCTCATCAGTCCGTGCTGACTGCAAGGACAGTCCTTCAAGCATTAGGGTTCATGGCATCTTGTATTCTAGTGCTTCCCAATGCCAAACTGCATATGAGGAAGCTACAATGGTATCTCAAAAATGTATGGACACAGCACTGCCAGGATTTGGACACTGTCATTCAAATAATACCTTGCCTTCAAAAAGAATTTTTGTGGTGGGCTCAGGAATGTCACCTAAACAAGGGACTCTCTGTGACCCGGCCAGAGGCGAGTCAGATTTTAATGACAGATGCCTCGGACATTGCTTGGGGAGCTCATCTAAATGGAAAGTGGATACAAGACAAGTGGCCTGCCAGACTACAGCATCTACATATCAACATGAAGGAGATGTTAGCAGTCCAGTTTGCATTAATGGCTTTCAAGGAGTTACTTCTTCCAGGGCAGGTGTTGATTCTAACAGACAACACAACTGTCATGTGGTACATCAACAAGCAAGGGGAACACATTCTTATCCTCTATGCAGGCAAGCAATGATTTTATGGGAGACTGCGCTAAGCTTGCAACTAACTCTTCAGGCAAGGTTTCTGCCGGAGCACAGAACTCCTTAGCAGATGTGTTAAGCAGACAAATCATGGATCCCCACGAGTGGAAACTGGATCTTCATGTATTTCAAAATTGACAGTGTCATGGGGAACTCCAGACATAGATCTGTTCGCTTCTCCACTAAACCACCAGCTGCCACAGTATTGCACAAAGGGGTTTCATCACACAGCTTGGAAAGTGGATGCTCTGTCTTTCAGTTGGAAAAACCTTCATGTGTATGCCTTTCCTCCTCTGCCTCTTCTTCCAAAGGTACTATTAAAGGTCAGACAAGACAGGCCAAGGATGATTTTGATAGCTCCAGATTGGCCTCGGCAACACTGGTACCCACTACTACGGAGTCTGGTAAGGAAGCCTCCATGGCCTTTACCTCTGATTCCTCATCTATTATCTCAGAAGGATGGTCATCTGCTCAATGTCAAGCTTCACTCTCTTCATCTAACAGCCTGGCATATTCTGAGTTGAAACACAGCAGGTCTCAACTTCCTCAACAAGTTTTAAATGTGATTATGGAAGCTAGAAGACCTAGTACAAGGAAAGTGTACGCAGAAAAATGGAAGAGATTTTTATTTTGGAGTACAGCAAAGAATTTGCAGGTTTCTGAGCCTAATTTGAGTGTGGCTCTTCAATATCTTACTGAGTTATTGGACAAAGGTTTGTCCTTCTCTTCCATTAAGATTCATGCTGCAGCAATTTCAGCTCACTATGATTGTGACCCACCATTGTTTTCGCATCCTTTGTTCAAGCAGTTTCTTAGAGGGGCAAAGAATATCAGACCCCCATGTAGAGCTCCTACTCCTGCTTGGGATCTCAATTTTGTGTTGGAAAAACTTACTCTACAACCTTTTGAGCCTGCGGCTACTGCTGAATTGAAATACTTGTCATGGAAGACTGCTTTTCTGTTGGCTATTACTTCTGCAAGAAGGGTGTCTGAGTTGCAGGCCCTTATGGCAGTAGAGCCATTTTTGATTTTCCATAAGGATAGGGTATCATTACGTACTAATCCTTCCTTTATGCCTAAGGTGGTTTCTAGTGTGGCTTTAAACCAAACTATTCATTTGCCTACTTTTTATGCAGACCCCCAAAATAAAGGGGAAAAGATTTTGCACACTTTAGATGTACACAGGCAATTGCGTTATTATTTAAGCAGGACTAAGGATTTCAGGCAGTCTCAGCAGTGTTTTGTTTCTTTTGCTTTGAGTTCACAGGGCAAGCCTGTGTCAAAACAAACTATTTCTAAGTGGATTGGCTTTTGCATTGCATTTTGTTATTCCCATCATGGCAAGGAGATTCCAGCTGGGATTAGGCCTCATTCCACTAGGGCTACTGCCACTTCAACAGCATTTCTAAGGGGGGTGGCAACTAAGGATATTTTGGAAGCAGCTACTTGGAGTTCAGTGCATACTTTCTCTAAGCATTATCACCTTCCTATCTACTCTAAGTCTAGGGCTGGTTTTGCCACTGCTGTTTTGCAAGGCATGTTGTCAGCTCCTGCTTCTTTATGATTTGCCAGCCTCCCTTACCTCTGCTTTGGGATTCTACCCAATAGTAAGGACTGCAGCAATGGGGAACGAAGAACATAGTACAGTTTTGTACCTACCATAAATGTAGATGTTCGAGGATCCCCATTGCTGCAGTCCAATTTACCCTCCCCTCTGTGTTTAGGGGTGGTTGTGTAGGTGAGGTTACATGCTTATATTTTTGTATATATTCTTGTATATATTGTACATATTTTTGGTGCAGGTATTTTGGGCCTTGTCTTTTTAGGGTCTTCTGACATCTGGGGCAAGAAAAGACTGAGGATATGACGTCGGTCATGCGCATTAGTACCCTGACGTACTGACGGCAGTCTAATGCGCCCTGACCGACGTCAGCCTTATACTCTGGTATTCGGGCCGACTGGACGCGGACTATACCCAATAGTAAGGACTGCAGCAATGGGGATCCTCGAACATCTACATTTATGGTAGGTACAAAACTGTACTTTTCTTGCTGATACTGATCAGGGATGTCTTTCCTTGTTGGGATTTTACTCTTCTGTACTAGTTTCCTTTTTCTGTTGTATAGCTTGTTTATGGCAGGGGTCCACTAGACTGGTTTCCTTTTCTTGGAGGATTGAGTCTTGGTTTTACTTGGGATAGCACGATACATGCATTCCTGCAGATGCTCATAGAGCACCTTTGTAAAGGTATCAGCAGCTTGGACAGCATTGTCCTTTAGCATGGGGGTTGTGAACCTTTCCACCTCGGTCTTAAGTAATGTGAAGTTTGCTCTTGAAAAGTTTTTCATGGTGGTTTCCTTGATTGGGGGTGGGGGCGGAATGTAGATATCCAGAGTGATTAGTCTATGGTCTGATCTAACCAGCGAGGGGTTGATCTCTGGTGTGGAACACCAGTCGCCCATGTTGGTGATGACCAGGTGGGGGTGTTGACCAGTTGATCTAGGGCGTTCAAGTTTATAAATTCTAGGAAGCATTGGGCAAGGGAGTTAGTACTTGAGTAGTTCTCCCAGTTTATGTTTGGGTAATTGAAATCACCCAGTATTAAGGTGTTTGGTAGGACCTTCATATTTCCCAGTGTCTCCAGAAATGCGGAATGGGGGTCCTGGGCCATGGCCGGTAATCTGTAGCAAGCTACAATTTGGATTGCAGTTTTGCTCATTGTTAGTTGCACATAGATGATCTCTGATGCATTGTGCTGCGCCACTAACCTGGAGGTGTGGGTATCCTTGATGAATATGGATACACCCCCACCTTTTGTGTTTCAGTCCTGGTTCTGTGGCCAAAAGGTATGGTATGAGTTATAGCCTAGTAGTGCTGGGGTGCTCTCAGGAGCCTTAAACCAGGTTTCTGATGCTGCACAGATGTCGATGGTTTCCATACTGAAGAGTGCCTCGAGTGCGTGCATTTTGAGGTTTAGACTTCTGGCGTTGAGTAGCATTAACCTCAGTTTTTGGTTACTGGTGCTATTTATGGTGGTGGGTTTGTCTTTTGAGCCTTGCCTAAAAAAGGCACTATGGGGGCGGCAAGAGCCTTGGCCAGTATTTGAAAGCCTAAGGGTGACAGGTGCAAGCCATTTCTTGCGAAGCAACATGGCTTGTCAAGCATGTCATCCCAGGCGGACAGATACTGGATCCCCTTTGAATGACACCAGAACCTTAGCAAGTTGTTGAAATTGATCATTTTTTTCATTATACTGTGGCATCATTCTTGGTGAGGGCAGGATGCTACTCAGAGTCAGGGTCATACCGGCCTGGGTTATATGATCAGAGAGCTCTTCCATGTCACTCTTCATGTAGTCCAGGGAGGTTCGTCTCAGGTCATTCACACCAACATGGACAATGACAGAGTTGTATTTGTACTTGATCTGGAGTGACCTGAGTGCTTGTGTTATGTGGCGGATCCTGGCACCCGACAGGCAGCTAACTGTAACCTTCTCCTTGTCCAACCTAGTTAGTGGGACATCAGTGTGCCTGACTATAGAGTCACCTATTACTAGTGTGTTGGGTATGTTATTTTGTGTTAAGTGCAGTGATTGCGTGGCACACTGATTATGTGAAGTATGTGTTTCATGGTTGGTGATGGGGTGTGGAGGTTGCTTGGATGTCTGCTTTGGAGGTCTCTGTTGCTTTTTTAGACTTTTATTTAGAGTCTCCGTGTATGTTTTCATGTATTCATGTGTGTTATTTGCCGTTGTTAAGTAGGTCTATGTGAGACTGGTGGTGTGTTGCAAGTATTACCCTTCTCCTCTTGACTGTCGGTTCCAGTCTTGGGTTGAGAGAGGTTTGCCTCCAGTTTGACTGTATAATTGCATCTCTCGCATATATTAGTGTTTGGTGGTAGGAGGAGAGGGTTGTCTGTGTACATGAGACAGTTGTAACATTGCCTCAAAATACCCAGATTCACTAGTTGGAGAGTACACCGGAAACTGCCCTTTGGACAGGCCTGAATAGGTAGAGTAAGCTGTTTTTCTGATTGGCTGGTGGGGATGAATAGAGAGCCTTTTCCTACTGGACAGTATGGGGGGGGGTCTAGTGCTAGGGTTAATTACTGCTTGCTATGAGTTTTAAGCAAGTGCTTGACTGAAATGAATGGTTTGAGTGCTAAAGTTGAAGGTTTGTCTAGTTCCAAGTGAAAAATTGAAGAGTAGACTTTGTGGAGCCGAGAATAGTTTAACTCTAGCTAAATGGCGTTGCCCGGTGCACAAAACCGCACAAATGCGGTTTTTATAGCAGGGAAGTGAAAGAGATAGAAATTAGCCCAAAATGGCTGATAAACTACTAACTTCTAAGCTGAAACCACTCCTCCAGGGACAGATAGGCTGCTCAAAGCTCCCCTCTCTCACAGGTGAACAGAGAAACTTCCTTCTATCTGAGTAAGGTATGGGCAACACAGAAACTTATAACACAACCCTGGATTCAGCAATAACCTGAAAACTGGACTATACTAGTTCAGAAAGGCGGGTAACTAATATATATATATATATATATATATATATATATATTTTTTTTTTTTTTTTTCCAGAAAATAGAGTAGATACAATCAAAACAACACTTTAAATGCACAGAAAAGGCCATCACACTTTAGTGTGTAGCCTACAACAGTTAAACAGATTATTTAAACACAAAATGACTTATTTGAAGTGCAGGCTGCAAATAGTACACTGTGTAGCGATAACAAACTTTTTAAATCACAAATTTGCTAAAAAATGGTGTTTTAAGCGGATTTTAGATTTTACTTGGACAGGACTTAAGCTTCTCAGGAAATCCGAACAGCTGCTGGTTGCATTTGCCGCAGGAGCATAGGGGAAGCCATTTCAAAACAAACCATTTCTAAGTGGATAGGCCATTGCATTCATTTCTCCTATAAGCACCATGGAAAACGTACACCACAGGGATAAGACCACATTCAACCAGGGCTGCATCTACTTCTACAGCCTTTCTCAGAGGTGTCCCTACCAGGGACATCCTAGAAGCTGCTACCTGGAGTTCTGTACGTACTTTCACCAAGCATTACCATTTGCCATTTACTCTAAATCCAGAGCTGGCTTTGCCACTGCAGTCTTGCAGGGCCTTATAGCTGGTCCTAATGCTATTTAATTACCTCCTCCCAGCCTTAGCTTTGGGAATCTACCCAAATTTGATGACTGCAACAGTGAATCACGAAGAACATAGTACAGTTGTGTACACCTACCATAAATGTAGATGTTCAAGTGTATTCACTGTTGCAGTCCTGGATGTTCTTTGTGTTTCACTGTTGCAGTCATTACATGTAGGGTAATCCTGCTGGCAGGTTGCCCTCAGTTGGCCTGAATTCCAAAGTCCTGGGTCCTGCGTCGGCTGCTGTCGCCCTTTCCCTGACATCAGGTCGTCAGGGGTATAAAATATGCGGCAGACACCATTTTCTTTAGTCTTTCTTGGCATGCGGTGGCCGAAGCAGAAGCAGTTCACAAGTGCCGGTCAGCCAACTCCTGAGATTTTCGTGTTCGAGTTTCAGATCCAAAGTCTTCAATAAAGCTAAGTACCCCGTTGTGGAAACTATTTTCTTGCTCCAGACCGATGTCAGAAAAAGTTAATAATTCTATTTCTTGTGGAAAGCAAATACCTCATAAGGACTTTCATTCTTACTGTATTCCTTGCCTAGGCCCTGATCACAACGTTGCTGGTTGTCTGTTTTGTGCTAGATTTAACCAACGCACTAAGGTACGATTTTGCTTTTAAACTATTTTGTACGACAATTTAATTATCCAGAAATGTCGTCGGATAGCCATCCGACTGCCGGAGTTCACAAAAAACGCAAAGAAAAGAAGACAGCTAGACAACAGAGGCCCAAAACCGACGACGAAGCTTCTCCTAAGCCAGTCGCCGGTTCTCAGTGAGGCACTTTCGCAGCCACTGACGCCCGCTACTTTCGAGTCGCAGGCTGCTACCGTCTCCCACGTGGAGTCGGCCATGCTGCTGGAAACTCAAGGTATTGGAGCCTCGGACACTATTCCTTCAGATGTTCCGAAGCCGCTGAGCAGGCACTGGCTTTTGAGGGTGTATTCAGACCTAAACATCTTTACATTAAACCAACCTCAGCTTCAAAGGCAAAGACTAAAGCACCTTCTAAAGCAAAGAAACAAACTTAAGAGCCACGTGGACAGGCCTCTATGCCCAAAAAACAGATGCTCAGAATGGCCGAAGACTCAATTACCTTGATCAGGGGCTCCCATCCCCCTCCTGATAAGAGGCCTAGGCAAGAGACTGACTGTGAATCTTCAGATCAGGTTTCTATTTTTTCTGATTCCTCTTCTGATCAGGAATATTCTCTTCCCCCATGAGGATTCTGATGCTGAAGAATCTATACTTTCAGCTTCTCCTCCAGAGGACTATTCTTTTGGGGAACCTTGCATACCATAAGGGAGCATTTCCACTGGGAGAGCCAGTATTTTTCAGAATGTAAAAAGAGGCTCAGGGATTTCCTTTTACTACCTCAACACAAGCCACTAGCCATTCCACCTGTGTTAGATATTGTAGATTGTGTTTTCGGAGTCTAGTCTTACCCTTGACTCCTTACCTCCAGCTCCTGTTAAGCCTGACAGATATTACAGGGTTCCTGACTCTCATAAATTCCTTTTTAAAAACTCTGCTGCAGACCCAGAAACTGTTTCACAGGGTCCCAAAGGAATTAAGGCTTCCGCTGCAAAAAACCCTACCCCCTCTGACAGAGATTCTAGGGCACTGGATAGATGGGGAAAAAAGGTTTACACATCTGCTACCTTGGCTATAAGGGCCTTAAACTGTCAGATGTTCATTGTGCATACAGCTGCAGTCATAACAGATGGGTTATCCTGCTGTCAGGCGGGTCCTTGGTCGGCCGAATTCCAAAGTCTAGGTCCGGCGTCGGTTGTCGTCGCTTCTTCCCTGACGTCAGTGCGGCAGGGGTATAAAAGAACCAGCCGACGACATCTTCTTCAGTCTTTCTTGCCGCACGGTGCCTGAAGCAGAAGCAGTTCGCAAGTGCCGGTCGGCCAGCTCCTGAGATGTACGAAAATATTTCAGCCGAAGTCTTCTTGAAAGCTAAGTACCCCATTGGGGAAACTTTTCTTGCCTCAGACCGATGTCAGACAAAGTTAATAATTGCATTTCATGTGGGAAGCAAATACCGCATAAGGATTTCCACTCTTTTTGTATTCCTTGCTTAGGCCCAGACCACGACGTCTCGGTCTGCCGTTTTTGTGCTAGATTCAACAAACGCACTATTAAGTGTCTGGCGGAGTTCGCCCATCACTATTTTGGTAAAAAATTTAATTTTATTATGTCGTCGGATACTCCAACTCCAGTTTTGAGTAAAAGACGCAAAGATAAGGCCGACATACGAGGTCCGCGATTTCTACTGACACCACGCTAAGGCCGACTACTGGTTCTCAGCGAGGTGCCTACGCAGCCCCTGAGTACCGATGACACTTTATTACCGGTGTCTTCTGTGCCCGAGGTCGCAGGCTCCTCGGCCCCCATTCCGACTACAGATACCGACTCCACTTTTGGCGGGGAAACCCAGAGTTTAGACAGGCCTGCCATTTCTCAAGGTGTCTTCAGGCCTTCCTCCTTCTCTATTAAGGCTTTCACAAAATCTAAATCAGCCATGAAAACTAAAAAACAAGGATCACAGACCCCCTCTCAAGGCCCCATGCCTAAAAAACAGATGCTCAAAATGGCTGAGGATTTGATTACTCTTATCAGGGGTTCTCAACCCCCCTCGGACAAAAGGCCCAGATTAGAGGAAGACTACCCTTCCTCAGATCAAGCCTCTATTACCTCTGAACATTCTGAGGACCAGGAATATACATATTCCCCTTTTGAAGACTCTGATGCAGGGGAGTCTATTCCCTTGGTCTCCCCCCCCTGAGGACTACTCCTTTGGGGAAACCCTACATACTTCGAGGGAACACTTTCACTGGGAAGGCCAAGATTACTCAGATTCCAAGAAAAGGCTCAGGGATTTCTCTTGCTCCCCCAGCATAGGCCTCTGGCTATCCCTCCTGTCTTAGATATATTAGATGATGTGTACACAGAAGCCAGCCTCAACCCAGATTCTTTGCCTCCAGCTCCTGTTAAACCAGACAGGTTTTACCGGGTTCTGGATTCCCACCAGTTCCTATACAAAAGTCATACTGCTGACCCAGAAACTATTTCACAGGGTCCCAAGGGAATTAAGGCTTCTACTGCTAAAAACCCATTACCTTCAGAGAGAGATTCCAGAGCTTTAGAAAGGTGGGGGAAAAAGGTGTATACCTCGGCCACTTTAACCATGAGGGCATTAAACTGTCAGTTCCATATGTTAAAGTATCAACAGTTTTTATTATCTGAGTTGAAAAGTAAAATGACACAACCTGACCAAACAGATTTAAAAGAGTTGCAGGATTTTGTTGCATAGTGCAGAGCAAGTGGGTAAACATACCTTGCAGTATGGTTTTGATGCTTTAGAGGCCTCATGTAGAGCTGCTGTTACAGGGTCTGTCATATGTAGACATGCTTGGCTCAAAGAACAAGCCTTACCAGATCATGTCAAAGCTAAATTACTAGATGCCACCTCTTCAAAAAGATGTATTGTTTGGTGTTAAAGCTGAGGAGGTACTAAAGAAAATGGAGGAAAAGGCGAGATCAATGCAAACAGTGAAAGATTTCCTGCAGGTACAACCTCCACGTTTCAGCAGAAACTGGCCTTCAAAAAATTGGTCCTTTCCAGCCACGGACAGACCTCAAAGAGGCAGATACATGCGCCCAAGATGTAGAGGGCAATCTCAAGGATCATGCAGAGCCAGGCAATGGTAAGCACCAACCCCAAGAGGTGGAGAAGATAGATCACAGTCAATCAGAAAACAGACACAATGACTTTCCCCTTTACCTGCCAAGCAAAGCTTTAATGGCAGCACCTTTAAGCGGAAAACTGGCATTATTCTCAAAAAATTGGCATATTGTCACAAAAGACAAATGGATCCTGGACATATAGACAGAGGCTACAGATTCCACTTTCACACCCTTCCAAAAATGAGAGGCATGCCAAACCTGCCACAAAATCAAAGGGCAGAGGCACAAAAACAAATTTCAGCTCTCATGGACATGAAAGCTATTCATTAGGTGCCTGCAAAAGAACAAGGTCAAGGGTTTTATTCCAGACTATTCCTGGTACCAGGGAAAGACAAAGATTGGAGAACTATTTTAGATCTATCCATCCTAAACACATATTTACAGGTACCAAAATTCAAGATGCTCACATTACAGCAGCTTCTTCCCATGCTGGGCAAGGAGTCTTGGCTGGTAACATTGGACCTCAAGGAGGCATACCTGCATGTCCCTATCAGACAAGATTGCAGAAGATACCTCAGATTTCTTGCAGGTTCAACCCATTATCAATTCCCTGCATTGCCCTTTGGCTTATCTACTGTGCCCAGAGTGTTTACGAAATGCCTGGCATCAGTAATTGCCTTCTGCAGACTTCAAGGAATACAAATATACCCATATCTGGACGACTGCCTGATCCAAGCGGACAGCAAGGACATACTTCTGAAACACCTGGCGTTTGTAATAAGACTGTTGAACTTTCTGGGATACACATTCAACAAAAAGAAATCAAAGCTAATACCCTCTCAAACAATAATTTTCCTGGGTGCCAGCTTGAATACAAACACCCAGATGGCCTACCTCACGCCAGACAAACAAGGGCAAATGTCTCAATACTTCAGCAAAATGGCAACCTTCACCAGGCTGACTGCAAGGAAAGTCCTGCATGCTCTGGGATTCATGGCATCTTGCATCCTGCTGATCCCATGTGCAAAGCTGCATATGAGGAAACTTCAATGGTACCTAAAAAACTTATGGTCTCAACACAGCCACAGTTTGGAAACAATTATACCACTCATTCCATGTCTTCAAAAGGAATTTCTGTGGTGGGCTCAAGCATGCCAAAGAAACAAAGGTCTCCCTTTCTGCAGACCTCAAGCAAACCAAATCATCACAACAGACGCCTCGGACTACGCCTGGGGGGCACACATGAAAGATCAGTGCATTCAGGGAAAATGGTCCCAAAAAGAGAAGCACCTACACATCAACCAAAAGGAAATGCTAGCAGTGTAAAAGACTATTATGGCCTTCAAAGACCTACTGCATCCAGGTCAGCTATTGATAAGGACGGACAACACCACAGTGATGTGGTACATAAACAAATAGGGGGGAACTCATTCAGACCCCCTGTGCAGACTAGCAATGACCCTTTGGAACACAGCTTTGGAATTGCAAATCCAACTTCAGGCACAATTCCTGCTAGGGAAGGAAAACACACTGGCAGACAGCCTAAGCAGAAATATGACAGATCCACACGAATGGAAGTTGCATCCTCAGGTTTTTGCAAAGATAACTCGGGCATGGGGACAGCCAGACATAGATCTCTTTGCTACCCACAGAAATTACCAACTGAAAAAATTTTGCTCAAGGACCTGTCATCCACAGGCCTGGAAAATGGGCGCACTCTCCTTCAACTGGACAACATTGGCAGTCTATGCCTTTCCGCCTCTCCCTCTGCTGCCCAAAGTTCTATTAAAAGCCAGAGCAGAGAGGCCGAAAATTATTCTCATTGCTTCAGACTGGCCAAGACAACACTGGTATCCACTCCTGAAGAGCCTGACGCATTCCCCACCATGGATCCTACCTCTAGTGCCTCTTCTGTTGTCCCAGCACAACTTCAGAACTCTTCACAGCCAGCTCAAAACCCTAAATCTAGCCGCATGGAGAATCCCTTGATTTCACAACATACCCTCCTCTCCAAGGAGGTGCAGGATGTCATCTTGGAGGCCAGAAGACCTTCTACTAGAAAAGCCTACTCCGCCAAATGGAAGTGGTTTTGTGCCTGGAATCAGAAAAAGGGCCAGAATCCTTGGGAAATGAATATACCTCAAATATTACAGTACCTAGCTGAGATGTTAAACAGTGGACTTTCCTTCTCCTCCATCAAAATCCATGCTTCAGCCATTTCTGCACAATACAACACAGATCCTCCTTTATTCTCTCATCCTCTCTTAAGACAGTTCCTCAGAGGGGCTAAGAATATAAAACCCCTAAGGAAACCACCAGTTCCTGCTTGGGACCTCAACTTCATATTGGAAAAACTGACCCTTCCTCCATTTGAGCCAGCTGCTTCAACAGAACTACAATATTTGTCATGGAAAACAGCCTTCCTTTTGGCTATCACCTCAGCATGCAGGGTTTCTGAACTACAGGCCCTCATGGCTGTGCAACCTTTCATCATTTTCCATCAGGACAGAGTTTCCTTACGAACCAACCCTACCTTTATGCCAAAGGTAGTATCCAGTGTAGCCTTGAATCAGACTATCCACTTACCTACCTTTTATCCTAACCCACAAAACAAAGGGGAAAGACTACTGCATTCCTTGGACATTCACAGACAACTATGTTATTATTTGGACAGGACAAAGCCATTCAGGAAATCCGAGCAACTCTTTGTGTCCTATGCTACAGGTGCTCAAGGAAAGGCTGTCTCCAAACAGACAATCTCAAAATGGATAGCCCACTGTATACGCTTTTGTTACGCATTTCATGGAAAAGCTGTGCCTTCAAGCATCAGGTCCCACTCCACAAGGGCCACAGCTACCCCTGCAGCTTTCCTCAGGGGGGTTCCTACCAAGGACATTTTGGAAGCAGCCACTTGGAGTTCAGTGCACACTTTCTCCAAACACTCACCTTCCACTTTACTCAAAATCTAGAGGGGAATTTGCCACAGCTGTCTTGCAGGGCATCCTTGCTCCTCCTAGTTCCACTTAGTGCCTGCCACCCCTACTTAGCTTTGGGATTCTACCCATCTGTTATGACTGCAGCTGTATGCACGATGAACATAGTCCAGTTTTGTACCTACCATAAATGTAGATGTTAGAGTGCTCATACAGCTGCAGTCCAGGTTTCCCTCCCTCCTTCCCATCTTAGGACAGGCCTTATGACAAACACCTTCTCATACAACATATTTGGGGATGTTAAGTTGTCTATCTCGCCTTCATTCTTGCTGGATGGGTTCGGAGCTGACCTCGGCTCCGACTCGGCCACTCTAAAAGCTCGAGAGTTGGTTCCACCGGCTCGAGGCTCCCCTTATATCCCACAATGCTAGGCGATAGTTACCTCAGATCTCGTTTGCCACTACAGCTTCGAGGTTGGTTGTTTCTACCGGTTCCTGGTGAGTGCTATTTTTCTTGTAAAAATTAGCCTTTAAAAACCCCTTTTTAAGTTAATATTCTTACTTAGTGTAGGTTAGAAAACTTATTCCCGACCCTAAATATTTTCCGTTTTTTCCCAAGAACCTTTGGTTCTTCCATTTGGCCTTTAGGCCTTCCTTCCCTAGTGGAGTGTGTGTTTTTGTAGTTTATTCTAGTTTATTGTAGTTTTAAATACTAGTATTACTACTAATTTTATTGTGTTTTCCTGACAGGGTATAACTTGTGTGTTTGTGTGCGTGTTTGTGTACACCTGTCAGTCAAAAATGTCTAAAGAAACAAAGGTCTCCGGATTCAAGAAGTGTGATGCGTGCTGTCAGAAAATGTCTCTGACAGACGCCACACTTCTTGTGTCTATTGTCTGGGGCCTTTGCACCTGCAGGACTCCTGTGCTGTGTGCCATGGCTTCAGCCCCAGGGTCCTGCAGGAAAGAAAAAATAAATTAATTCTTAGAGGCTTATTGAAGCCAGAGGATTCCCTGTCTGTTTCAACAGGGAAGCCCTCTAAGGCATCGAGGTCTTCGGCTCCAGCTTCTGAGCCGAGACCTCAGGTTGCTCAACCTTGCCTTTATCGGCTCGCTGGAGCCGATAAGTCTCAGTCCACAGTTTCTGGTTCTCGCTCCGGCCGGAGCCGAGGTTATTGAGGTTCCCGTGTCGGCTCCGACCAGACCTTCGGAGCCGACAGCTAGGAAGAGGTCCAGGTCACCATCTCTTGGCTCTGTTCATTCGGCTCCAGGATCTCCCCTGCTGTCTGAACGGAGCCAAAGGTCTCACTCCTCTAGGTCATCGAGGCTGTCGGATCATGACCCTCAGAGGGTAGTGAGTCGACTACTTACGTCCGAGGCACTAGCCCAGATGCTTCAGAGCCCGACTCATCAGTCGATGCCTGCCCCGGTCCATCAACATTTTCCTCCTTCGACTCTCTTGAGTTCGAGCCGGGTCAGTCGGAACCGAGACTGTGATTACGCGAGCCGATACAATTGTCTTCGCCCGCTGCCGCTCCGTTTTCTTCTTGGAGGAATCTCGGCGCCGGACTTCCTGCCGGCTCCGAGGGGTGAGTGGCATCGGACCCTTGTCCGACCCTCCTCTCGGGCCGGGCGCTGGTGAGTTCGGCTCGACATCGGCCTCGGAGCCATCACTGTCTGTGCCGAGGGGTTCTTAGCTCCTCGAGCGGGACCTCTGGCTCTGCCTGACAGGGGTGCATTCGAGGTCATGCGGAGTGTGTTAGAGCCTGGCTCTACTCCACAGTCGGCTCCGCCCCTCCCTCTATGCTGCCTCAGGGTAAGTCGACTCACTCCCTCATCCCGGACCGCAGAGAGCCAGCTCCTCAGGAGCCCCTGTGGGATTTCATCCTCTTCCGAGGCCTCTCCTGATTTGGCAGAAGAGCCCCTCGAAGAGGAAGTGTAAGAGGAAACACATTGACTCACCTGAGTCTATCACGCCAGACACAGATTTGGATGATTCTGAGGGTTCCCCGTTCCCCTTCTGAAGATGTCTCATTTGCAGACATTCTGGAGATCCTGAAACAGAGGGAAATTGGCCAGCCCTCAACCCTTCGGAGGACGAATCTGTGTATCTTGAGGCGTTGGCTCTCGCCCTTCCACCTCCTGGGTGTCCCTCCTTCGACCCCTCATGCAGGTGGTTGCTAAGAAGGCATGGACGGCTCCTGTTTCAGTGGACCCCACTCCCAGGAGACCCTCTAAGTTCATCACAGCTCCAGCAGACAAGCAATTTTAACAAAAGGAGTTTCTGTGGATGCTATGGTGGTAGCTGCTGCCACAAAGAAGGAACTGGCTGATCCTTCAGTACCTGTCCATCCACCTAACAAGGAATCTAGGTCCATGGATAGGTACGGAAGCGGATGTTCTCCTCAGCGACATTTACCATGCTCGCTGAACTACCTGTGCCATTTCACTGCCTTCAAAGGGACTTGATCAAGGAAGCAGTGAAATGTTAAGGATCCTACAGCTGCGGGTTTCCAAGACAAGATGAACACGCAGCTGGCTACCCTAATTCCATATCCAACTCCTCCATGCCTCCTTTCTTACGCTGGCCGATGGAGCGAGCAGAGCCGCAGGGACAGGTGTGGCCTTACGTAGGCACGCCTGGATGCGGCTATGCAATTTTGGAACCTTTCAAGACGTCTTTCACGAACTCCCTTTGATGGATCATCTCTTTGGTCCTCAAGTGAAAGAAACCCTGACTAGGTGCGAGACTGATGGCAAGACCCTTTCTGCCGCCGGAGTCCGTTTTACTCCTTCCAGGCCTTACCCCAAAGGCCAGAAGGGTGGAAAGATGTGGTTCCATAAACAATCTCAAGGGACTTCGCCTGACGACAGAGTCGTTCCTACCAAAGGCAGAGGTGGGAATAACAATGGTAGACATCGCCTAGGGGCAGGGGGTCCGCAGAACCAGGGCAATCGGAAGCCTTCCCTGACAAGCCCTTTCAGCATCCCTGAGGTGTTGCCCGACTGCCCATCTTCGAGGCAGTCGGGGAAGATTGTCACTGTACCCAGAAGCCTGGCTATCCCTGACTCAAGACAAATGGGTACAGTCCATCATTTCAAGGCTATTCTATCCCTTTCTTCGCTTTCCAAATCAGTCAAAAATCCCTTCCAGATGTTCCACCGCTCAAAGGGATCTAGCAGCTTTGGAAATTTCAAAACTGCTTGCAAAAGAGCAATTCAGCCAGTGCCAGCAGACCAACAAGGATCCGGAATCTACTCAAGGTTCTTTTGGTTCCAAAGAAAACAGGGGACTGGAGACCGATATTGGATCTCAGTGTCTTGAACAAATCAGTCAAGAAAACAAGATTTCGATGGTCACGCTGCAATCCATCCTTCCCCTTTGGGCAAAGGAAACTGGATATGCTCTATAGACCTTCGATGCACTATCACATAAAATGAACAGACGCTCCAGAAGATTTCTCCGCTTCAGGCTGGGAACCAGTCATTTTCAGTTCAGGGCCCTGCCCTTTGGTCTCACCACTGCCCCGGTGTTTACCAAATGCATGGCAGTGGTAGCTTCTCACCTGAGACGACAAGGATTCCAGGTGTTTCCATATTTGGACGACTGGCTCCTCACAGCTCCCACCAAGCATCTCCTTCTGATGGCCAGAGATTATACTTTTCGCTTGTCAAAACTGGGTATTTCAATAAATTGCGAAAAGTCTGTTTTGTCGCCTTGTCGTACTATTACCTACATAGGCAAATCTAGATACTATAAACATGTCTGCAAGGCTAACACACCAAAGGATAACCGACCTTCCCAAATTGGTATCACTCCTTCCCAACAACCACACAAACAAAACCAGGTTAGTTCTAAAGGTGTTGGGGATCATGGCAGCTGCCATACCTCTCCTTCCATTAGCCAGATACCACATGTGGATCCTTCAGTGGATGCTTTTACTCAATGGTCATACCAGGAACTTCCAATGTCTCACACCATTGTGATCACGCAGGCGCAAAAACATCTCATGTGGTGGATGTCTTCCCCAGCTCCTGTCGGAAGACCCTTTGTTCCACCTCCTCCGTTGCTACACTGACAACGGATGCCTCCCTGATCGGGTGGGGGCATTATCAGGGCAGGACAGTCCAGGGCACATGGCAACCAAACGAATGCCACTTGCACATAAATGTTCTGGAGATGAGAGCAGTGCTTTTAGCGTTGCAAGCCCTTCAAGACTCTCTTCCCTTGGGAACAATTGCAATCCAGACAGACAATATGTCTGTAGTGTGGTACATCAACAAACAAGGCGGAACCAGATCATACCCCTGTGTCGAGAAGCACTCAGACTGTGGCAATGGGCGATTTCTTCTCAGCGTTTTCTGATGGCAACGACATCCCGGAAGTCCAATCACATTGCGGACAAGTTGAGCAGAGCTATACTCATGCCTCACGAGTGGTCTCTGAAAGACTCTGTAGTGAGAGAAATTTTCTCAAGTGGGGTCAGCCTTGCTGCGATCTTTTGCTACTCCCCAAAACAGCAAGTGCAGAGAATATTTCACTCTATTCCCTTTACCAGGCCAACCCAGCAGAGACGCTCTAGTCCAAGTTTGGCCCGGGACTTCTGTATGCATTCCTCCTTTCCCACTGATCTCTCAAGTAATTCAGAAAGCTATCGCTCAGAAGGCATCCTTGATCCTCATTGCTCCTTACTGGCCTCGACAAGTGTGGTTCCCCTTTCTACATCGCTTTCTCTTGAGCGACCGTGGAATCTGGACCTAGTTCCAGATCTTTTGATCCATCAGTCGGGTCAGTTTCATCCCTCCCCTCTCTGAACCTCACTGCTTGGTTCCTCCAGTTCCAACAGTAGCCAGGCTTCCTCAATTATCTCACTCTGTTAGAGATATATTGATAGCTTCCCATAAATCTTCCACTCGAAAGATTTATTTGAGTAAGTGGAAACGATTCTCATATTGGGCACAAGGAAAGGACATAGATCCTTTCACCGCTTCCATCCAACTAGTCCTTGATTTTCTAGCTGAACTCTTCCATGCAGGTTCATCTCCATCTACACTTAAGGTTCAATTGGCAGCTATTTCTAACTTCCATGTGGGTATTTCTGAGTCTGCCCTAATGTCCCACAAACTTTGCAAAGCCTTTTGAAAGGAGTTTTTCTTCTCAGACCTCCTATAAGAAATCCTCCTTCTCCTTGGGACCTAAATTTAGTTCTTGCTTCCTTGATTCTTTCCCTTCGAACCTGCAGCTTCCTGTTCCTTGAAATTGTTATCATGGAAAACTCTCTTTCTGGTAGCTATTACATCAGCTAGAAGAGTTTCAGAACTTCAAGCACTCAGTTGTCGTCCTCCTTATCTTTTGTTTCATAAGGACAGAGTATCCTTACGAACTAACCCGTCCTTTTGCCTAAGGTGGTCTCGACATCAAATCTAAATCAAAGCATTGACCTCCCTGTCTTTTTCCAGAGTATTCCAATAGGTCTGAACAAAGTTACACTGCCTGGATGTTCATCACAATTGAGGTACTACTTGGATAGAACAAAACAATTCAGAAAATCTGATCAGCTGTTTGTCTCCTATGCGGAAAGCAGAAAGGGACTTTCAGTTTCAAAGGTATCATTATCCAGATGGCTAACATCTTTGATTTCCCTGGTATATGAAATTAGACAACAAAATTGCCTAATAAACCTAAAGCCCATTCCACCAGAGCTTTGGCTACTTCTTTAGCCTTCCAAGACAGACTGCCTATTGACACCATTTGTGCAGCGGCTACTTGGGCTACTCCTCACACTTTTATTTCTCATTATAAGTTGGATTTAGCTTCTAGGCATAGAGCTAATTTTGGTTCCACTGTTCTCAGGAGTCTGTTCCATTAGGCCACCCGGGACAAGGTGCTAGGGACGCGGTCCCATCCAGCAAGAATGAAGGCGAGATAGACAACTTAACATATAGAAGTTATGTTCTTACCATAACGTTCCATGTTAGTTGTCTTCTTCTCGCCTTCTTCTTGCGTCCCACCCTCCTTCCCCCTGGCCTGGGCAGACCTAGAGGAGTTGTGATTGTGACCTCTCTTTCTACCACCTCTTTCTTAGACATATGCTATTATGCATATTTCCTGGTTCAGGATGTAGGTCACCCTTCTTTCTTCCTGTTGTTAGAGGTGGATTTTGTTTTACAGTTATTCTGTTACTATTATAAGCTGGGGTTAGCTTACAAACGAGATCTGAGGTAACTATCGCCTAGCATTGTGGGATATAAGGGGAGCCTCGAGCCGGTGGAACCAACTCTCGAGCTTTTAGAGTGAGTGGAGCCGAGGTCGGCTCCGAACCCATCCAGCAAGAAGAAGGCGAGAAGAAGACAACTAACATGGAACGTTATGGTAAGAACATAACTTCTATTTTTCTTTTATGGTGTATTTGCTTGCAAACTACTGTTTTTTAATTATTCTATATTGCATGACTACATAAGTTTATGTTTTGCCTTCCTTCTGGGGGCACCTGACATCTGGGGCAAGAAAAACTGAAGAAGATGGCGTCAGCTGGTTCTTTTATACCCCTACCACACTGACATCAGGGAAGAAGCGACGACAACCGATGCCAGACCTAGACTTTGGAGTTCGGCCGACCGAGGACCCGCCTGATGGCAGGATAACCCATCTGTTATGACTGCAGCTGTATGAGCACTCGAACATCTACATTTATGGTAGGTACAAAACTGTACTTTTCATATGCACAAATATCAGCAACAAGTCATGGCATTGCTTAAACAGAAAATGTTATTAAACTCTAAGTGTGCAGAAAACAAGGAAATGCAGGATTTATTGCATGCAGGTGAACAAGTTGGAAAGCATACTTTGCAATGTGGTTTTGATTCTTTGGAGGCCTTCTGCAGGGCCGGAGTTACGGGTTCTGTAATTAGGAGGCATGCTTGGTTAAAGGAACAAAATCTGCCTGATCGTGTCAAGGTTAAATTATTAGATGCACCTTTGCAGCATGACCCTTTGTGTGGTGTTAAGGCAGAGGAGGTATTAAAGAAAATGGAGGACAAAGCTAAATCTATGCAAACTGTCAAAGATTTTTTTACAAGTACAACCACCTAGGTTTAGTAGACACTGGCCTACAAAAGAATTGGCCCTTTCCTGTGTCAGACAGTCCTCAAAGGGGCAGATCCAGATGCCCTAGAGGCAGATCCCAGGCGCAAGGTTCCTACAAGTCAAAGCAATGGGGTGCTTCTACCTCCAAAGTTGGAGAAGACAAATCACAACCATACTGGAAACAGACCCAATGACTTCCCCCTGCCTGCACCAACAAGCACTTATCTCCTGGCAGCACCCTTAGGGGGAAAATTAGCACTTTTTTTTCAAAATTGGCACATTATAACCCAGGACAAGTGGGTTCTAAATATCGTGTCACAGGGGTACAAGTTCCATTTCCGTACCCTGCCAAAGGCAAACGGCTGGCCAGATCTGCTAAAAAATCAGTGGGCAGAGGCACAAAAGCAAGTCTCATCCCTCATGGACATGGGGGCCATTCAACAAGTACCAGAGCAAGAGCAGGGACAAGGATTTTACTCGACTGTTCTTGGTACCCAGAAAGGACAAGATCCGGAGACCAGTACTGGACCTAGCTATTCTGAACACATTCCTGGATATACCAAAATTCAAGGTGATGACTTTGCAGCACTTCTGCCCATGCTGGGCAAGAATGCTTGGCTGGTGACTCTAGACCTAAAAGCGGCATACCTGCATGTCCTAATCAGACAATTATGCAGAAGATACCTCAGATTCAAGGCTGGCTCAATGCATTACCAATTCTCTGCACTGCCCTTTGGCTTGTGTACTGCGCCCAGGGTCTTTACAAAGTGCCTGGCACCGGTAATTGCATTCTGCAGACAAAGAGAATTACAAATATATCCTTACTTGGACGACTGTGTGATTCAAGCAAAGAACAAGGAAATTCTTCTACAGCATCCGGCGTTTGTGAAGACTTCTGACATGCCTAGGGTACACAGTCATTGAAAAGAAATCAAAACTAGTACCCACGCAAGAGATAATATTCCTGGGTGCAAGCTTAAATACAACTGCCCAGATGGCTTATCTCACGCCAGACAAACAAAGTCAACTGACTACCTATTTCAAAATGTTGGCAACAAAGGCCCAGTTATCTGCATGAAAAATTCTGCAGGCTTTGGACTTCATGGCATCCTGCATCCTACTAATTCCATATGCAAGACTGCATATGAGAAAACTTCAGTGGTACCTAAAAAGTGTTTGGACTCAACATTGCCACAGCCTGGAAACAATAATTACTCTCATTCCCTGCCTATAGCAGGAGTTTCAATGGTGGGCAAAGGCTTGTCACCAAAACAAGGGACAGCCATTCACATTGCCCCCAGCCAGGCAGACACTAACAACGGATGCATCAGATTATTCCAGGGGGGCCCACATGGCAGGAAGATGCATTCAGGGCACATGGTCCTCAACCCAAATGCATCTACATATCAATCAAAAAGAGGTGCTAGCTGTTCAGAATGCCCTGACAGCCTTCAAGGACCTACTTCATCCGGGACAACTACTGATAAAGACAGACAACACCGCAGTCATGTGGTATATAAACAAGCAGGGGGGCACACATTCTTTACCCCCTTTGCAGACTAGCCATGACTTTGTGGAGCACAGCATTAACTTACTAAGTACATCTGCAGGCTCAATTCCTGTCAGGAAGGAAAAATACTCTGGCAGACGAACTAAGCAGAAACCTCATGGATCCCCACGAGCGTCAGCTGGATCCACAAGTCTTCAGCATGATAACAAGGAAATGGGGATGCCTGGACATAGATCTATTTGCCTCCCCTCACAACTACCAACTAAAAAGATTCTGCACAAGGACTTCTCACAGACAAGCGTGGAAAGTGGACACCCTATCTTTCAGCTGGAAAAAAATCTATCAATATATGCCTTTCCCCCACTGCCTCTCCTCCCCAAGGTACTCCTAAAGGTCAGACAGAAAGCCAAAAATGACACTGATTGCCCCAGACTGACCCCACCAGTACTGGATGTTCTTCGTCTTCCATTGCTGCAGTCCTGACTATTCGCATGGTCCGATGCAGAAGCAATTTTGCGAGTGCAGGTTGGCGTTCTGAGATTTTCTTTTCTTGCCTCAGTATTTAACCGGATGTCAGAAAAGTGAATAACTGTATTTGATTATCATACATTGTGTATACCTTGTTTAGAGGCTAGATTGTGCCAGGTTAGTGTTTGGGAAGCGTTGCAATTATAATATGCCGTCGGATGCTCCGGCGCCCGCTCAAAGAGAAAAAGACAAAACAGTGAAGCCTAGGGTTGATGAACCGCAGTTCAGTGGAGCCAGAGGTTTTACCAGGGGTTTCCATGGAGTCTCAGGCAGAAACTTTATTGTTACAGGATGTGGCCTCTCAGGAGGTAGGCCAAGCTGAGGGGGCTTCTCAGGTAACTGTTCTTCCCTCTCTTCCCAAGGTAGTTAGGGCCTCCTTCTGTTGCCAAAGCTTTTTAGAGGTAGGCCAAGTCCAGCTTCTGTGGGGGCTTCTCCGAGCATTTCGGGCTCTGTGCCTAAGAAACATATGCTTAAAATGGCAGAAGATTTGATTACTATGATTAGAGGTTCTATGCCCCCGCCTGATAAGAGGCCTAGGGTGGAACCGGAGTTTGATAGTTTTGAACAGTGTTCACAGGCTTCAGACTCTTCTGTGGAAGACTTACAGGAGTATCCTACTTATTCTGATTCTGATGTGGATGATTCCACTCCTACAGCCCTCCTGAGGATTTTTCATTTTCAGAGACTCTACACTCCATGAGGGAGCACTTTAAATGGGAAGGCCAGGATTACTCTGATTCCAGGAAAAGGCTTAGGGAATTCTTGTTTTACCCCAGCATAGGCCCTTAGCTATTCCTCCTGTGTTGAATGTGGTGGAGGATGTTTTGCAGAGGCTTCCTGAACCCTGACTCCTTGCCTCCTGCTCCTGTTAAGCCTGATAGGTATTATAGGGTGCTCATAAGTATTTGTTTAAGAGTCCTAAAGCTTCTGTGGTTAAAAATCCTGTACCCTCTGATAAAGAGGCAAGGGCTTTGGATAGGTGGGGAAAGAAAGTGTATACTTCTTCCACTCTAGCCATGAGGCGTTGAATTGTCAGTTTCACATGCTAAGATATCAAAATTATCTCCTTTCACAATTGAAATCTAAGGTGGATGCTTTGGCGGAAGGTATTGAGTGTAAAGAGTTGCTGGATTTGGTTCATGTGTCTGAACAAGTGGGTAAGCATTCTTTGCAATGTGGTTTTGATGCTGTACAGGCCTCCTCGAGGGTGGCTGCTACTAGCTCTGTTCTTCATGCCTGGTTGAAGGATCAGAATTTAGCTGAGCATGTTAAGACAAGGATTTTGGATGCTCCTTTACAGTCTGATGTGTTGTTTGGACCGCCTGTGGAAGCAGTTTTAAAGAAAATGGAGGACAAAGCTAAGTCTATGCAGACTGTTAAAGATTTTTGCAGGTGCAGCCTCCGAAGTTTAGTAGAAATTGCCCTGCTAACCGGTCGGCATATCCTGCTTATGATTCCCAGTCTAGGGCTAGGTCTAGGCGTGGTAGGGCAGGGCTCAAGGTTCTTTTAGGCCTAGATCAGGAGTTCACCTGCTCAGACTTCTGGTGAGGGCAGGGGTCAGTCCAAACAGACCCAATGACCTGCCTTTTCAGCTGCCAGTGGACTCGTCTGGCAGCTCCTTTGGGAGGAAGACTGTCTCTTTTCAAAGAAAATTGGGATTTAATTACTCAAGACAGATGGGTGTTGGATATCATTCATCACGGTTACAGATTTTATTTCCACACAATGCCCCCTTTCAAAGGCATGCCAGATGTTCCTCCTCCACAAAGAAAAGAGGCTCACAAGCAAGTTTCTCAGTTACTCCAGATGGGGGCCATTCAGCCAGTTCCTGTATCAGAAAGGGGCTTAGGATTTTATTCTCGCCTGTTCCTAGTACCAAAGAAGGGGAACACGTGGAGACCAATTTTGGATTTATCTATCCTCAACACTTATCTGGACATTCCCAAGTTCAAGATGTTGACGTTACAACAGCTTTTACCTCTGCTGGGCAAAGATCACTGGATGGTAACTTTAGATCTCAAGGAAGCATACCTTCATGTGCCTATACGGCTAGGTTGCAGGAAGTATCTGCCTGGAGATTTTCATTATCAGTTCTCTGCATTGCCCTTTGGCTTATCTAAGTATTCACAAAGGTTCTGGCTCCAGTGATAGCTTACTTCAGGCTTCAAGGAATTCAAATCTATCCTTACTTGGACGACTGCCTGATTCTGGCTCAAGAAAAGGAAGACCTTCTACAGCATCTGGAATATGTCATAGCAGTGCTAAGATGCCTAGGGTATTCTGTGAGCGAAATAAAGTCCAGTCTAGTACCCTCTCAAGACATGTGCTTTCTGGGTGTGAGACTGAATACAGCAGATGGCCTTTTTAACCCCGGACAAACAAAAGAGTCTGTCACTTTACTTCCATCAACTATCTCATCAGTCCGTGCTGACTGCAAGGACAGTCCTTCAAGCATTAGGGTTCATGGCATCTTGTATTCTGGTGCTTCCCAATGCCAAACTGCATATGAGGAAGCTGCAATGGTATCTCAAAATGTATGGACACAGCACTGCCAGGATTTGGACACTGTCATTCAAATAATACCTTGCCTTCAAAAGGAATTCTTGTGGTGGGCTCAGGAATGTCACCTAAACAAGGGACTCTCAGTCAGATTTTAACGACAGATGCCTCGGACATTGCTTGGGGAGCTCATCTAAATGGAAAGTGGATACAAGACAAGTGGCCTGCCAGACTACAGCATCTACATATCAACATGAAGGAGATGTTAGCAGTCCAGTTTGCATTGATGGCTTTCAAGGAGTTGCTTTTTCCAGGGCAGGTGTTGATTCTAACAGACAACACAACTGTCATGTGGTACATCAACAAGCAAGGGGGAACACATTCCTATCCTCTATGCAGGCAAGCAATGATTTTATGGGACACTGCGTTAAGCTTGCAACTAACTCTTCAGGCAAGGTTTCTGCCAGGAGCACAGAACTCCCTAGCAGATGTGTTAAGCAGACAACTCATGGATCCCCACGAGTGGAAACTGGATCTTCATGTATTTCAGAAATTGACAGTGTCATGGGGAACTCCAGACATAGATCTGTTCTTCTCCACTAAACCACCAGCTGCCAAAGTATTGCACAAAGGGGTTTCATCACACAGCTTGGAAAGTGGATGCTCTGTCTTTCAGTTGGAAAAACCTTCATGTCTATGCCTTTCCACCTCTGCCTCTTCTTCCAAAGGTACTATTAAAGGTCAGACAAGACAGGCCAAGGATGATTTTGATAGCTCCAGATTGGCCTCGGCAACACTGGTATCCACTACTACGGAGTCTGGTAAAGAAGCCTCCATGGCCTTTACCTCTGATTCCTCATCTGTTATCTCAGAAGGGTCATCTGCTCAATGTCAAGCTTCACTCTCTTCATCTAACAGCCTGGCATATTCTCTGTTGAAGCACAGCAGGTCTCAACTTCCTCAACAAGTTTTAAATGTGATTATGGAAGCTAGAAGACCTAGTACAAGGAAGGTGTAAAAATGGAAGAGATTTTTATTTTGGAGTACAGCAAAGAATTTGGAGATTTCTGAGCCTAATTTGAGTGTGGCTCTTCAATATCTTACTGAGTTATTGGACAAAGGTTTGTCCTTCTCTTCCATTAAGATTCATGCTGCAGCAATTTCAGCTCACTATGATTGTGACCCACCTTTGTTTTCGCATCCTTTGTTCAAGCAGTTTCTTAGAGGGCAAAGAATATAAGACTACTCCTGCTTGGGATCTCAATTTTGTGTTGGAAAAACTTACTCTACAACCTTTTGAGCCTGCGGCTACTGCTGAATTGAAATACTTGTCATGGAAGACTGCTTTTCTGTTGGCTATTACTTCTGCAAGAAGGGTGTCTGAGTTGCAGGCCCTTATGGCAGTAGAGCCCTTTTTGATTTTTCATAAGGATAGGGTATCATTACGTACTAATCCTTCCTTTATGCCTAAGGTGGTTTCTAGTGTGGCTTTAAACCAAACTATTCATTTGCCTACTTTTTATGCAGACCCCCAAATTAAAGGGGAAAAGATTTTGCACACTTTAGATGTACACAGGCAATTGAGATATTATTTGAGCAGGACTAAGGATTTTAGGCAGTCTCAGCAGTTGTTTGTTTCTTTTGCTTTGAGTTCACAAGGCAAGCCTGTGTCAAAACAAACTATTTCCAGGTGGATTGGCTTTTGCATTGCATTTTGTTATTCCCATCATGGCAAGGCGATTCCAGCTGGGATTAGGCCTCATTCCACTAGGGCTACTGCCACTTCAACAGCATTTCTAAGGGGGCTACTTGGAGTTCAGTGCATACTTTCTCTAAGCATTATCACCTTCCTATCTACTCTAAGTCTAGGGCTGGTTTTGCCACAGCTGTTTTGCAAGGCATGTTGTCAGCTCCTACTTCTTCATAATTTGCCAGCCTCCCTTACCTCTGCTTTGGGATTCTACCCAATAGTCAGGACTGCAGCAATGGAAGACGAAGAACATAGTACAGTTTTGTACCTACCATAAATGTAGATGTTAGAGGATTCCATTGCTGCAGTCCAATTTACCCTCCCTCCTTCCCCTCTGTATTTAGGGGTGGTTGTGTAGGTGAGTTTACATGCTTATATTTTTTGTATATATTGCTATATATATTGTACATGTTTTTTGGTGCAGGTTTTTTTTTGGGACTTGTCTTTTTGGGTCTTCTGACATCTGGGGCAAGAAAAGACTGAGGATATGACGTCGGTCATGCGGACTATACCCAATAGTCAGGACTGCAGCAATGGAATCCTCGAACATCTACATTTATGGTAGGTACAAAACTGTACTTTTCCATTCCTAAAGAACTTATATCAATGCCCAGCTTGGACCTTACCTCAAATACCCCCTCTACTGTCCCAGCAAAACAATCTGATCCTGCACAGCCAACTCAGGACTTTAAACCTGGCAGCATGGCGGATAATGTAGTCTTACAAAAGACACCTCTCAGTAAAGCTGTGTTGGATGTCATTTTGGAGGCCGGAAGGCTTAGTACTAGAAAATCTTATGCTGGAAAATGGAAGAGATTCTGTGCTTGGAACCACGCACAAGTGATACAACTGTGCCAAATATTCCTCAGATTTTGCAATACTTAACTGAGATGCTGGACAAAGGCCTATCTTTTTCATCTATTAAAATTCATGCCTCTGCCATTTTGGCTCATTACAATACAGAGCCACCAATCTTTTCTCATCCCTTATTAAAACAGTACCTTAGAGGATCCAAAAATTTAAGGCCTCCAATTAGATCACCAATGCCTGCATGGGACCTCAACTAAGTCTTGGAAAAACTCACCCTGCCTTTTTTTGAGCCAACTGCTAATATAAAGTTTTTAGCTTGGAAAACAGCTCTGCTCCTAGCAATAACTTCTGCAAGACTAGATGTCCTTCAAGAATGCAACTGCAGTCATAACATATGGGTTGTCCTGCCTCAGGCAGCCCTCGGTCGGCCGGATTCCAAAGTCTGGGTCCGACGTCAGCTGATGTCGCATTTCTCTCCGACGTCAGTGCGGCTGGAGTATATAAGCATCAGCCGACGCCTTTTTCTTCAGTCTTTCTTGCCACGCAGTGCCCGAAGCAGAAGCAGTTCGCAAGTGCCGGTCGGTCAGCTCCTGTATTCTTCGATCCGAAGTCATCAAAAAAGCTAAGTACCCCGTTGGGGACCTTTTCTTGCCTCAGCCGATGTCAGAAATTACTGAAAAAGTTAACAATTGTCTGTCTTGTGGTAAACAAATACCTCAAAAGGATTTCCACTCTTACTGTCTTCCTTGCCTTGGCCCAGACCACGACGTTTCGGCCTGTGTCGCCTGTGCTCGCTTCAATAAGCGCACTCTCAGGCGCCGGGCGGAGTTCGCTGAAGATTTTTTCGGTGATAAATTTGCTTATACAATGCCGTCGGAACTTCCGACATCGCAAACTCCTAAGAAACGAAAAGACCGGGACCTACATCCTCAGCCCGCGTCTTCCACCGACTCCACGCCAGAACATACCGCGAGTGCTCCGGTTCCCCCTGAGACGGTTATTTCACCGCTCCGAACCGAAGACACCGCATTACCGATACCTCCGATACCGGAGGCCACACCGACGCCAATTAAAGATTTTCCTCCGGATACTGAAACCGAGGAAATGCCCGAGACCATTGCTGTAGATAAGGTCACTCCAGCATGTGGAGCTGCTAGGCCTCCTATGGCCATGTCTATTAAGGCTTATACACGTGCTAAGGCAGCCAGCAAGACCAAGCACCTTACTGTTAAAGCCTTACCTCAGCCTACTCCTGAAACACAAATCATGACTATGGCCGCAGACTTAATTTCCATGATTAGAGGTTCACAGGCCCATCCTCTCTGTTCACTCCGAGGGCCAGGAAGAGCTCTTCCAGACCTATGAGGACTCGGATGCAGAGGACTCCATCCCCTCGGCCTCCCCTCCTGAGGACATTTCTTTTGGGGAAGTTCTGCATACCATGAGGGAACATTTTAAGTGGCAAGGCCAGGAATATTCTGAATCCAGAAAGCGTCTTCGAACCTTCCTTAAAAAGCCCCAACACAGGCCCCTGGCTATACCTCCTGTGCTTGATGTTTTAGATGACCTATACTCTGACTCCAGTGTTACCCCGGATACTCTTCCTCCTGCTCCAGCCAAGCCAGACAGATATTATAGGGTCCCAGAAACACATTCTCATTTCTTTAGGGCCCATGCTGTTGATTTAGAAACTATTTCTCAGGGACCTAAAGGGGTTTCAGCATCCACCTCCAAAAATCCTTTGCCTTTCAACAGGGAAGCTAGGTCATTACAGAGATGGGGGAAAAAGGTCTACACCTCCACTACTTTATCTATGAGAGCTCTGAATTGCCTCTTTCATATGTTTCAATATCAGGATTACCTGTTAGATGATTTACAGAAAACATTGGCCTCTCCTGAACCTTTAGACAGGAAGTCTTTGCAGGAAGCTGTACATAATTCTCAGCAAGTCAGCAATCACTTTCTGCAGTGTGGATATGATGCATTGGAAGCTTCATGTAGGGCAGCTATGACAGGGGGTCATTCGTAGACATGCATGGTTAAAAGAACAACCTCTACCAGATCATGTTAAGGCAAAACTTCTTGATGCACCCTTGGAAAAGAACAAGCTTTTTGGTGCTAATGCTAAAGATGTGTTAAAGTCCATCGAGGAAAAAGCAAAATCAGTTCAGACGGACAAAGATTTCCTCCAGGTTCAGCCACCCAGATTCAGCAGGAATTGGCCTTCTAAAAACTGGTCCTTTCCTAATCCTGAAAGATTTCAAAGGGGTAAAAACAGGCGTGGCCGAGGAAGAGGACAATACAGAGGTTCTTACAGGGGACGACAATGGCAACCAGCAAACCAAAGAAGTGACACAGGGGTCTCCCCTGCCACACAGGGACAATCTCAATGACTTTCCTCTACTTCCGCTGACCAAGGAGCAAATAGAAGCTCCCTTGGGCGGAAAATTTTCTCTGTTTTCAGACAGTTGGCACAAATTGACAAAGGACAAATGGATTTTGGACATTATAGACCAAGGTTACAGGTTCCACTTTCATACCTTACCAAGAAAACAAGGCATGCCAAACCTACAACAAAACCAGAGGGCAGAGGCTATCAAGCAAATTTCTCTGCTTGCTCAGATCAAAGCAATAGAAAGAGTTCCACAACAAGAACAAGGCCAGGGATTTTACTCAAGACTGTTCCTTGTTCCAAGAAAAGAAACTCAATGGAGACCAATACTGGATTTGTCCGCATTAAACAACTTTCTCATAGTACCAAAGTTCAAAATGGTGACTCTACAGCAACTCCTTCCCATGCTGGGCAAGGGGTCTTGGCTGATTACTCTGGACCTCAAGGAGGCATACCTGCATGTCCCTATCAGACACAGCTGCAGAAGATACCTCAGATTTCTTGCAGGGCCAGAGCATTATCGATTCTCAGCATTGCCATTTGGCTTATCTACTGCGCCCAGAGTATTCACAAAATGCCTGGCTTCAGTAATTGCTCATTGCAGGCTCCAGGGGATCCAAATTTACCCGTACCTGGACGACTGCCCCATACAAGCGGACGACAAATTGATTTTGACAAAAAACTTGAACTATGTCATACAATTGCTACAGGCTCTGGGATACACAGTCAACTTCCAAAAGTCAAGACTTCAGCCATCCCAGCAAACAACCTTCTTAGGAGCCAATCTAGACACAGCCTCTCCAATGGCTTACCTGACAGAAGACAAGCAAGAGAAGTTAACTCATTATTTCAAAGGTTTGGCAAAACTCACCCAGATGACTGCAAGGAAATTCCTACAGGCCCTGGGTTACATGGCATCCTGCATTTTCCTGGTTCCATTAGCAAGACTACACATGAGAAAGCTTCAATGGTACCTAAAAAGCCTATGGTCTCAGCACAGCAACAACCTAGAGACAACCATACCGCTCATTCCATGCCTACAAAAGGAATTCCTATGGTGGGCCTCAGTAAGCCAGGCAAACACAGGTATGTCATTCAAAAAACCTCAGATAACACAGGCCATGACCACAGACGCCTCAGACCTTGGATGGGGGGCGCACATGGAGGGCAGATGTATACAAGGACAATGGTCTCCAAAGGAAACACATCTGCATATAAACCAAAAGGAAATGCTGGCAGTAATGCATGCCATCGAGGCCTTTCGACAACAACTTCAGCAAGGCCGTCTACTGATACGGACAGACAACACCACTGTGATGTGGTACATAAACAAGCAAGGGGGCACCCATTCTTACCCCCTTTGCAGACTGACAATGAATCTTTGGGAAAAATCACTGAGCCTAAACATACAGTTGCAATCCCAGTTTGTTCCAGGCAAAGACAGTGTGCTGGCGGACAGCCTAAGCAGGAATTTCATAGATCCACACGAGTGGAGGTTACATCCGAAAATCTTCACACAACTCACCTCGACATGGGGCAGGCCAGAAGTAGACCTATTTGCCTCCCACCTCAACCATCATCTACAGAAATTCTGTTCAAGGACATATCATCCACAAGCTTGGAAAATAGATGCTCTTTCATTCAACTGGAACTCCTTAAAAATCTATGCATTTCCACCTCTGCCACTGATGACCACAGTATTACTAAAGATCAAAGCAGGAGAGGCCCAAGGGGATCCTAATAGCTCCAGACTGGCCAAGACAACACTGGTATCCACTACTACAGAGCATATGTCACAACAAAAAGTGGGCCCTTCCCCAATGGCCCCTACTTTTGACTCAACACAACTTCAAAACAGTACATCCAAACCTTCAGACGCTGCAGCTAACAGCCTGGGAGATTCCATGAATAACCTCAATCTATCTCTCTCCAAGGAAGTTCAGTGGATATTAACAGAAGCTCGAAGACCATCCACCAGAAAGGTTTACTTAGCAAAATGGAAGAAATTCAGCATTTGGAATACCAGCAAAGGGACATGATGCATCATTATTGAACATCCCACTCATCCAGGAATATTTGGCAGATATGCTACAGAATGGACTCTCCTATTCTTCCATAAAGATACATGCTTCAGCTATTTCAGCTAGATATAACACTGATCCACCTGTGTTTTCACATCCTTTAAGGCAATTCCTCAGGGGAATCAAGAACATTAAGCCACCAAGAAAGGCTCCAGTGCCAGCTCGGGACCTCAACTTTGTCCTAGAAAAACTGACTCTACCTCCCTTTGAGCCAGCAGCTTCAGTGGACTTACAATTTCTCTCATGGAAGACAGCTTTCCTGTTGGCAATCACCTCAGCAAGAAGGGTCTCGGAACTACAGGCCCTAATGGCAATACCACCGTTCATAATCTTTCACAGAGACAGGGTCTCCTTAAGAACCAACCCTACTTTTATGCCAAAGGTGGTATCCAGGGTTTCTTTAAATCAAGCTATTCACCTGCCTACTTTCTTCCCCAATCCTGAGAGCAAAGGGGAAAGACTGTTGCATACCTTGGGCATTCACAGACAACTTTGCTACTACCTGGACAGAACCAAGACCAGTAGGAAGTCTGATCAGCTTTTTGTAGATTACGCCCCTGGAGTACAAGGAAAAGCAATTTCCAAACAGACTATTTCAAAATGGATTGGACATTGCATCAGATTTTGTTATTCCTTCCATGGGAAGAATGTTCCAGCCAATGTCAGACCACACTCCACCAGAGCTACAGCCACCTCTACAGCATTGTTAAGAGGGTTCCTACAAAAGACATTCTAGAAGCTGCTACATGGAGCTCCGTGCATACATTCTCCAAACACTACAATCTCCCTTTATACTCCAGATCCAGAGCAGGCTTTGCTTCGGCAGTCCTGCAGGGTTTGATTGACACACCATCTCTTTCCAGCTAAGCTATGGTATTCAACCCATATGTTATGACTGCAGTTGCATTCTTGAAGGACATAGTACAGTTTTGTACCTACCATAAATGTAGATGTCCGATAGATATGCAACTGCAGTCGGATTTTCCCTCCCTCCATACCCCTCTATGCCTTGGGTCCACTCCTATCCCTGTTTCTCTTAGCTGGGGATATCTGTTATGGTGTATCTGTTTATTGCTTACTTATTTGTCTGGAATCCTGTTTTTGTCTTCCAATTTGATTACAGCCTTCCTTGGAGGGCACCTGGCATCTGGGGCAAGAAACACTGAAGAAAATGGCGTCGGCTGATGCTTATATACTCCAGCCGCACTGACGTCTGAGAGAAATGCGACATCAGCCGACGTCGAACCCAGACTTTGGAATCCGGCCGACCGAGGGCTGCCTGAGGCAGGACAACCCATATGTTATGACTGCAGTTGCATATCTATCGGACATCTACATTTATGGTAGGTACAAAACTGTACTTTTTAGAGCTACAGGCACTCACGGCTATGGAGCCTTTTATCATTTTTTATCCAGGCAGGGTCTCTCTGAGGACAAGCCCAACATTTATTCCTAAGGTGGTGTCCAGTGTGACTCTTAACCAAACTATTCATCTGCCAACTTTTTATCCAAATCCACAGAACAAGGGGGAGAGAATTCTGCATTCTTTGTACGTACACAGACAGCTTAGATTCTACTTGGACAGAACCAAAGTTTTCAGAAAGACAGGGCAATTACTAGTGGCATATGCTGCAGGATCACAAGGAAAGGCTATCTCAAAGCAGACTGTTTCAAAAGTGGATAGGCCACTGCATTCCTTTCTGCTACTTACACCATGGCAAGCCAGTGGCTAAGGGCATTAGCCCACATTCAACCAGAGCTGCAACCACTTCTCGGGGGAGTACCAACCAAGGACATTTTAGAGGCTGCTACTTGGAGTTCAGTGCACACCTTTACAAAGCACTATCATCTGCCACTCTACTCTAAATCCAGGGCAGGCTTTGCCACTGCAGTTCTGCAGGGCCTCATAGCCACTCCTAATGCTGTTTAGCTCCAGCCACCCATCCATAGCTTTGGGACTCTACCTAAATGTAATGACTGCAACAGTGAAACACGAAGAACATAGTACAGTTGTGTACACTTACCATAAATGTAGATGTACGAGTGTATTCACTGTTGCAGTCCAGGTTACCTACCCTCCTTCCCCCTTTTCTTCTGATGGAACCTATCATTCCTTCTCTGATTTATACAACCTATGTGGTGTATTTGCTAGTAGATGAAGGTAAAATTTATATTGGTGCATGTTTATATATATATATATATATATATATATATATATGTATATATGTATATATAATATATATATATATATGTATATACATATATATATATATTTATATATATATATATATATACACATACACATCATTTTGGCTACCCTTTTAGGGGGCACCTGACATAGGTGCAAGAAATGGCGTCGGCCGCATCTTTTATACCCCTGACGACCTGATGTCAGGGAAGGGGTGACAGCAGCCAACACAGGACCCAGGACTTTGAAATTCAGGCCGACTGAGGGCAACCTGCCAGCAGGATTACCCTAAATGTAATGACTACAACAGTGAATACACTCGAACATCTGTATTTATGGTAAGTGTACACAACTGTACTTTACCCTCCCTCCAGCCCCCTGACTTCTATTGACTATACCTCTGTTCTTGTTTACTATGCTTAAAGCTCTTAGGTGTGTTTGCGTTTTTGTTGGAGGTGTAACCTTGTATATAATTGCTTCCCATTATGGGGGCACCTGACATCTGGGGCAAGAAAAACTGATGTAATGACATTGGCTGCATGCTTTATACCCCTGACTACCTGACGTCATGGAAGATGAGACAGCAACCGATGCAGGACCCAAGACTTAGATAATCAGACCGACTGAGGGCTACCTGCAAGCAGATAACCCAAATATGATGACTGCAACAGTGAGTACACTCGAACATCTACATTTATGGTAAGTGTACACAACTGTACTTTCGCAAGTGCCGGTCGGCCGCCACCTGAAATGTTCGTTATTTGAGTTTCAAACCTGAAGTCTTCTAAATCTAAGTACTCTGTTGGGGATCCTTTTTTCTTGCTCTAACCGATATCAGAAAAAGTTAACAATTGTCTTTCCTGTGGAAAGCAAATAACTCGCAAAGATTTTCATTCGTAGTCACCTGTTTAGGCCCAGACCACGACGTTCCTCGCTGTCAGTTTTGTGCCTTGTTCAACGCCCGAATTATTTGTCGTCCGGCTATCTTTGTCGCTAAATTCTTTCGCTTTCGTTCTCCATATTCCAAAATGCCTTTGATAAGCCATCCGACTACCGATCTTCCAAAAAAAAAACGTAAGGATAAACATAGAGACAGACTGCATAGGTCCAAAACTGCCAACGATGCTTCCGTTAAGCTAGTCGCCAATCCGCCGGTACTCGGTGAGGTGCTTTCGCAGCCTTTGATACCCACTTCTACTGATTTGCAGGCCTCTGCTGAGACATTTTTGGAGTCTGGTATGCAGCGAGTTTTTTTTATGACTATGGAACCTGCGGATGTGTCCGGAGCCAGTGTACAGGCACCAGCTTCTAACGGTGTATTCCGACCTTCTGATGTTCGTATTAAACCAACTTCTTTTTTGACTAAAACTTTTGAGTTTCTCAGGGCCAGAGTTCACACTACGTCTACAAAACCGACTACCAAAGTGCATGCTCAACTTCTCAGGCCACAGAAACAAATGCTTAGAATGCCTGAAGACCGTATAACTTTAATTAGGGGAAGCCAGCCTTCCCCCTCCAAAAGACAAAGAATTGATTTTCCTTCTGATTCTACAGACCATTAGTCTGATGACTCTGATCCCTCTGATGACCAGGACATTCCTTTATCTACCTATGAGGATTCATATGCCAAAGATTCCATTCCCTCTGCCTCCCCTCCAGGGGATTTTTCTTTTGGTGAAACCTTGCACACCTTAAGAGAACATTTCCGCTGGGAATGCCAGGACTTTCCTCAGTCCAGAAAGAGACTCAGAGAATTTTTAGACTTTCCTCAACACAGGGCTCTTGCTATACCCCACTGTCCTGGAAATTGTGGATGTCTTCATGGAATCCAGTCTGACTCCTGATACTTTACCACCAGATCCTAGAAAGCCTGACAGGTACTACAGAGTACCTGACTCTCACAAATTTCTCTTTAAGAATCCCACTGCGGATCCAGAGACCATTTCTCAGGGACCTAAAGGCATTAAGGCTATTACAGCCAAGAATCCTACCCCTTTGGAAAGGGATTCTAGGGCTTTAGACAGATGGGGTAAGAAGGTATATACCTCTGCAACTCTTGCCATCAGGGCTTTGAATGGCTAGATGTCCTTCAAGGATGCATCTGCAGTCATAACAAATGGGTTGTCCTGTCGTCAGGCAGCCCTTCGGTCGGCCGGATTCCAAAGTCTGGGTCCGGCTTCAACTGATGTCGCACTCCACCCAACGTCATCTCTGCTGGTCTTCGGGTATAAAGGCATCAGCCGACGCCATTTTCCTCAGTCTTTCTTGCCGCGTGGCGCCCGAAGCAGAAGCTGTTCGCAAGTGCCGTTCGGCTAGTTTTACATGTTAAAGTCCCAGAAACATATCATGGAACTGATTAAACAAAAGATGTTGTTGCTT
Organism: Protopterus annectens; assembly: GCF_019279795.1. NCBI lineage: Eukaryota > Metazoa > Chordata > Ceratodontiformes > Protopteridae > Protopterus > Protopterus annectens. The sequence continues at coordinate 1,707,059,716 of NC_056732.1, forward strand.
TCAGATTATGCAGAAAATAAAGATTTACAAGAATTAATGCATTCTGCAAACCAAGCTAGTAAACCTACTTTGCAGTGTGGTTTTGATGCCTTAGAAGCATCTTGCAGGGCTGCTGTCACTGGGTTTGTACTGAGAAGGCATGCTTGGCTGAAGGAACAAATCTTGCCAGACCATGTCAAAGCAAAATTACTAGATGCCCCATTACACCAGGAATGTTTGTTTGGCACAAAAGCAGAAGTTGTTCTTAAACAGATGGAGGAAAAAGCCAAATCTATGCAAAATATTTCTTACAGGTACAGCCACCCAGATTCAGTAGGCATTGGCCTTCAAAAAACTGTCCCTTTCCAGTCCCTCCCAGGCCCGATCAGTCCATACCCAGGGCCAACAGACCACCAAGATTAGTCTCAGGGTATGCAGAGATCCAAACAATGGAGTGCTCGCACCTCAAAAACAGGGAGTGGTTAGCCACCCCCTTATGGAAAAAGTTCACAACGACTTTTCTATCATCCTTCCCAGCCATGCCCAAGTACTTGCACCCCTAGGAGGAAAACTCACCCTTCATACAAAAAACTGGATGTCCATTACCCAGGACCGATGGGTTCCAAACATATTATCCCAGGGTCACAGATTCCACTTCCACTCACTGCCAACCCCAAGTGGGATGCCAGACCATCCTCCAAACCAGTGAGCAGAGGCTCAAAAGCAAGTACTTTCTCTTCTCAATATCAGGGTATTCAACCTGTCCCAGTAGGCCAAAGGGGACAGGGTCTCTACTCCAGACTGTTGCTGGTGCCCAGAAAAGAGAGCTCTTGACCCCCTATTCTGGATCTGTCAATCCACAACACTTTCCTGGTGGTCCCAAAATTAAAAATGCTTACACTGCAACAGCTACTGCTTATGCTAGCCAAGGATGCCTGGCTAGTCACCCTGGACTTAAAAGAAGCTTATCTGCACATCCCCATAAGGGAATCTTGCAGGAAATATCTATGTTTCAGGCCAGGCTTTATGCGCTATCAGTTCACTTTGGCTTATCTACTGCACCCAGAGTTTTCACAAAGTGCCTTGCTCCAGCCATTGCATTCTATAGGCAGAGAAGTATTGAAATGCACCCATACTTGGATGATTGCCTGATTCAGGCGGAAAGTCAGGATTTGCTACTCCAGCACCTGACATTTGTAAAGAGACTTCTAACTTCCCTGGGGTACACCATCAACGAAAATAAATAACTGTTGCCAAGCTAAAAAATGTATTCCTGGGAGCAAGCTTGAATACAACTTCCCAGATGGCATTCCTCACTCCAGAAAAACAGGTCTATTTGACAAACTACTTCAAACTAATGGCCACCAAAATCCAGCTATCTGCAAGAAAAATTCTGCAGGCTCTGGGATTCATGGCCTCATGCATTCTACTAACTCCGTATGCAAGACTGCATATGAGGAAACTTCAGTGATACTTAAAAAGTCTATGGTGTCAACATTCTCAGGACCTGGAAACAGTGATTCCTATCATTCCTTGTTTAAGGGCAGAGTTCCTTTGGTGGGCAGAGGCATGCAACCAAAACAAGGGATTTCCTTTCACTCAACCCCTCGCCGTCCAAACCCCTGACAACAGATGCATCAGAATATGCATGGGGGGGCTCACATGGCAGGGAAATGAATTCAAGGCAAATGGAGCCCTGCAGAAATTCACCTGCATATCAATCAAAAAGAAATGTTAACTGTACAGAATGCTCTAACAGCTTTCAAATACCTTATCCTTCTAGCTGAGTGCCTAATAAGGACAAGGCAACAAAACAGTTATGTGGTACATAAACAAGCAGGGGGGAACTCATTCCTACCTACTCTGCAGGTTAGCCATGGCCTTGTGGAAGACAGCCTTGAGCAACCAAGTGCACCTGGAAGCTCAATTCCTGCCAGGCAAAGAAAATTCACTGGCAGACTACTTAAGCAGAAACCCTACTGGACCCACACGAGTGGAAACTGGAACCCAACTTATTCAAACTTCTGATCCAGAGGTGGGGGACACCAGAGGTGGACCTCTTTGCCTCCCCCCCAAAACCATCAACTGAAAATATTTTGCACCAGAAATCCCCACAGCAAGGCTTGGAAAGTGGATGCCATATCCTTTGCATGGGAAAACCTTTCAGTTTATGCCTTTCCCCCTCTGCCCCTCCTCTCAAAAGTACTACTCGAGATCAAACGGGACAGACCAAGGACAATCCATATTGCCCCATACTGGCCACACCAGCACTGGTACCCTCTCCTTTGAAGTCTGTCAGCAGGGCCACCCTGGCACCTACATCAGACCCCCCTCTCTGCTGTTCCAGCAAGAGGGATGGATTTTGCATCCACAGCTGCAAACCCTAAACCTTGCAGCCTGGCTTATCCCCTGAATACCCCACCAGCAATCCTCAGCAAACAGGTGCTGGATGTCATCCTCGAGGCCAGAAGGCCTAGTACTAGGAAATCCTATTTTGAAAAATGGAAAAGATATTGTTCCTGGAGCCAGTCTCAAGGAAAGGACACAGCCGTGCCCAACTTACCTCAAATCCTAGATTAGCTAGTAGAGCTGCTTCACAGAGGCCGATCCTTCTCTTCCATTAAGATTCATGCCTCTGCCATCTCAGCTCATTACAGTACTGAGCGTCCTCTCTTTTCTCACCCTCTCATCAAACAGTTCCTGAGAGGAGCTAACAATTTAAGGCCCTCTAGGAGAGCTCCCACCTCAGCCTGGGACCTTAATTTTGTTCTGGAAAAGCTCACGCTTCAACCTTTTGAACCTGTGGCTGCAGCAGAGTTAAAATTCCTCTCTTGGAAAACAGCCTTACTTCTAGCACTTCTAGCCATCACTTCAGCTAGAAGAATATCTATGTCACAGGCTCTAATGGCTGTAGAAACCTTCATTAATGTCCTTCAAGGATGCATCTGCAGTCATAACATATGGGTTGTCCTGCCTCAGGCAGCCCTTCGGTCGGCCGGATTCCAAAGTCTGGGTCTGGCCTCGGCTGATGTCGCACTTTCCCCGACGTCAGAGCGTCTGGGGTATAAAAGCATCAGCCGACGCCATTTTCCTCAGTCTTTCTTGCTATGCGGTGCCCAAAGCAGAAGCTGTTTGCAAGTGCCGGTCGGTCAGATCCAGTGAATTCAGCTACCGAAGACTTCGAAAAAGCTAAGCACCCCGTTGGGGACTCTCTCTTGCCTCAGCCGATGTCAGACAAAGTAAATAATTGTTTAACTTGTGGGAAACAAGTACCTCATAAGGATTTCCATTCCTACTGCCTTCCCTGCTTAGGCCCAGACCACGACGTATCGGCCTGTTCAGCCTGTGCTTCCTTCAACCGACGAACTCTTAGACGTCGGTCGGAGTTTGCAGAGGAATTTTTTGGGGCCAGTTTTGCATATAAAATGCCGTCGGAGACTCCGACATCGCATTTGGTGAAAAAACGGAAGGACAAGGACTGACACTTGCGGCCCGCGGTTTCGGCTGAAACCACGGTAAGGCCTACCGCGAGTGTCTCTGTTTCGGCCGAAACCGAGTCCTCGGAGATTCCTTCTTCCGAATCCATTCAACCAACCACCGCGGCCCAGGAGGCCCCGGCTGAGTCGGCTACCGAGCTACCTACCGAAACCAGTGTCCAGGAAATGTCCGACACCATACCTTTGGACATTTCTACTCCTGCACGTGGGGCAGCTAGGCCCCCTGCTTCCATGTCCATTAAGACCTTTTCCAGGGCTAAAGCTGCTAAACTTTCTAAAGCTTTGCCTCCCAAGACTACCTCCCAGAGGCCTTCCTCTAGTTCTCAGATCCTCAGCCTTGCAGAGGACCTTATTTCTTTAATTAGAGGTTCACAACCTCACCCGGACAGGGCCTCTCACCCTCCACCAGACAAAAGGCCCAGGACTGACCCCTCTGACCCACACTCTTCAGATGATTCCACGGATGGATCTGAGTTGTCAGACCACCAGGAGGAGGCTTATTCACCCTATGAGGATTCTGATGCTGAAGAATCTATCCCTTCGGCCTCCCCTCCTGAAGAGTTTTCCTTTGGTGAGACTCTACACTCCATGAGAGAACATTTTCAATGGCAATGTCAGGAATTCTCTGATTCTAGAAAAAGATTAAGGACCTTTTTACATTTGCCTCAACATATGCCCTTAGCTATACCTCCTGTTTTGAATGTAATTGATGATGTGTACAATGATGTCAGTACAGCCCCTGATACTCTCCCTCCGGCCCCTACCAAACCTGATAGATACTACAGGGTCCCGGATTCTCATTTCCATCTGTATAAAGCCCATTCTGCAGACCCAGGAACTATTTCTCAGGGCCCTAAAGGGGTTGTGGCCGCCATTGCCAAAAATCCTCTTCCCTCTGAAAGAGAGTCTAGAGCTTTAGAGAGATGGGGAAAGAAGGTATATACTTCTGCAACTCTTTCCGTCAGGGCATTAAATTGTCAATTTCATATGATACAGTACCAAGAGTATTTGTTAGATGAACTGAATAAGAAACTTTCTTCTCCTGAACCCCTTGACCGTAAATCCCTTCAGGATTTGGTACACAACTCACAGCAGGTTAGTAATCATTTCTTAAAATGTGGCTATGATGCATTGGAGGCTTCATTTAGGTCAGCTATGACTGGGGCAGTTATTCGTAGGCATGCCTGGCTGAAGGAACAATCTTTGCCAGACCATGTTAAAGCTAAACTCCTGGATGCTCCAATGGAGAAACAAAATTTATTTGGCTCCTCTGCTCAGGAGGTCTTAAAAAAGTTTGAAGAAAAGGCAAAATCTGTGCAAACAGTTAAGGATTTCCTGCAAGTACAACCACCGAGATTCAGCAGAAACTGGCCTACTAAGAATTGGTCCTTTCCAGACTCGGACAGAACCCAGAGAGGCAGGAACAGATGCCCCAGAGGCAGAGGCCAATCCAAGGGCTCCTACAGAGGCCGTCAGTGGCAGCCTGCCAACCAGAGAAGTAGTGCAACAGCAGCAACAACTACTACTACACCAGGACAGGCTCAATGACTTTACTCTGATTCCGCCTACCAGGGCTCAACTGGAAACACCCTTGGGCGGAAAGCTTGCTTTATTCTCAAAAAACTGGCATTATATTACAAGGGACACATGGACACTGCAAATAATAGACAAAGGATACAGGTTCCACTTCCACACTTTGCCAAAAAGAAACAGAATGCCAAACCTACCACCAAATCAGAGAGCAGAGGCTTTAAAGCAGACCAACAACTTGCTTCAAATGAAAGCTATAGGAAAGGTACCACTTTCAGAACAAGGCCAAGGATTTTACTCCAGACTATTCCTTGTACCAAGAAAAGAAAATCAATGGAGGCCTATCCTCGACCTGTCCGCACTGAATAATTACCTCATTGTTCCAAAATTCAAGATGCTGACCCTACAGCAACTTCTTCCCATGTTGGGCAAGGAGTCTTGGCTGGTGACTCTAGATCTCAAGGAGGCATACCTGCACGTCCCTATTCGACCAAGTTGCAGAAGACACCTCAGATTTCTTGCAGGATCAGAGCATCATCAATTCTCAGCATTGCCCTTTGGCTTATCTACTGCGCCCAGAGTATTCACGAAATGCCTGGCATCAGTAATTGCACACTGCAGACTTCAGGGGATTCAAATCTACCCATATCTGGACGACTGCCTTATACAAGCGGACAACAAGGGAAATTTGATAAAGGACTTGGCCTATGCCATCCACCTGCTACAGGCCTTGGGATACACAGTCAACATCCAAAAGTCAAGACTTGTTCCATCCCAAAGGATAACCTTTTTGGGTGCAGATCTGCACACAACCACCCAAATGGCCTTTCTCACAGAAGAAAAACAAAAACAACTTCCGGATTACTTCATGACTCTGACCAGACAAACTCAGCTTACTGCAAGGAAAATCCTGCAGGCCCTGGGTTACATGGCATCCTGCATAATTCTGTTACCACAGGCCAGGCTGCATATGAGAAAATTACAATGGTACCTAAGGAGTGTATGGTCTCAACACAGTCACAGTTTAGAAACTTTGATACCAATCATTCCTTGCCTTCAAAAGGAATTCCTGAGGTGGGCTCAGGCCTGCCAGTCCAACAGAGGGTTGCCTTTCAACAAACCAAAAACAAAACAAACCATCACCACGGACGCTTCAGACCGAGGATGGGGAGCACACATGGAGGGCAAATGTATCCAAGGCCTATGGTCTCAAGGGCAGCTACGCATGCACATAAACCAAAAGGAAATGCTGGCAGTGATGCATGCAATTGAGGCTTTCAAACCCTTCCTCCATCAAGGCCACCTGTTAAGGACAGGCAACACCACGGTCATGTGGTACATAAACAAGCAGGGAGGCACACACTCCTACCCTCTATGCCGGCTAGCTATGAATCTATGGGAACTATGCCTGAAACTCAATATCCAACTACAGTCCCAGTTCGTGCCAGGAAAACAGAATACACTGGCAGACAGCTTACGCAGAACTACCATGGATGCACACGAATGGATGCTGCACCCAGACATCTTCCAACTCATAGCAAAGGCATGGGGAATGCCGGAGATAGATCTGTTCGCCTCCCACCTCAACCATCAGCTGAAGACATTCTGCTCAAGGACATACCACCCACAAGCTTGGAGGGTGGACTCTCTCTCTTTCAGCTGGAAAGCTCTAAAAGTATATGCCTTCCCACCTCTCCCATTAATGTACAAGGTTCTACTGAAGATCAGGGAGGAACAGCCAAGAGTGATTCTGATAGCTCCAGACTGGCCAAAGCAACACTGGTATCCACTATTGAGGAGTATGTCACAGGCAAAACCATGGCCTCTCCCCCTATGGCCTCTTTTTGTGACGCAGAACAATTTCAAGATCATGCATCCCAACTTGAAAACATTGCAGCTAACTGCCTGGAAAATTCCTTAAATCCCAATCAAAATGTTTTATCACAGAGAGTGAAGGACATTATCATGGAAGCTCGCAGGCCTTCCACAAGGAAGATGTACTCAGCTAAATGGAAAAGATTTCTCATTTGGAACACATCAAAAGGCTCAGATGTGACAGTGGCAAGCATGACACATATTCTGGAATACTTAGCAGAATTGTTCCACAATGGCCTGTCCTATTCTTCCATTAAGATTCATGCCTCAGCAATTTCAGCAGAATACAATGTGGATCCACCTATCTTCTCACACCCTCTCCTCAGGCAATTTCTGAGAGGGATCAAAAATATTAAACCTCCCAAGAAAACCCCCTCTACCTGCTTGGGATCTCAACTTTGTGTTGGAGAAACTAACACTTCCTCCTTTTGAACCAGCAGCATCAGCGGATCTACATTTTCTGTCTTGGAAAACTGCATTCCTTCTGGCAATAACTTCAGCAAGAAGAGTATCTGAGTTACAAGCATTAATGGCAGTACAGCCATTTCTTATCTTCCATCAGGACAGAGTTTCACTAAGAACCAATCCTACTTTTATGCCAAAGGTGGTATCTAGGGTATCCTTGAACCAAGCTATTCACTTGCCTACGTTCTTCCCAAATCCACAGAATAGAGGGGAAAAACTTCTGCACACCCTGGATATACACAGACAACTACGCTACTACTTGGACAGAACTAAAAGTAGCAGAAAAACTGACCAACTATTTGTAGCATATGCTACTGGGGTGCAAGGAAAAGCAATTTCCAAACAGACAATTTCAAAATGGATAGGAAATTGCATTCAATTTTGTTACTCCTTTCATGGAAAGACAGTTCCTGCAAACATCAGGCTTCATTCCACAAGGGCCACGGCCACCACTGCAGCCTTCCTACGAGGGGTGGCTACCAAGGACATTTTAGAAGCTGCTACTTGGAGCTCCGTGCATACATTTGCCAAACATTACAATCTACCTTTATACTCCAGATCCAGAGCAGGTTTTGCTACTGCAGTCCTGCAGGGGATCTTAACTACACCATCCTTTTCTTAGTACCTCCTCCCCCAGATTGGCTATGGTATTCTACCCATATGTTATGACTGCAGATGCATCCTTGAAGGACATAGTACAGTTTTGTACCTACCATAAATGTAGATGTCCGATAGGTATGCATCTGCAGTCAGGTTTACCCTCCCTCCTACCCCTCTGTGGTATTCCTAGGGTGCTTAACCCTCTTTTAGCTAGCTGGGGGAATCTATTATGGTGTATTTGTTTGTATATACATGTATATATATATATAATTTTGCAAATGTTTGGAACTTTATTGCATTTATCCAAATTTAGCCTTCCTAGAGGGCACGTGGCATCTGGGGCAAGAAAAACTGAGGAAAATGGCGTCGGCTGATGCTTTTATACCCCAGACGCTCTGACATCGGGGAAAGTGCGACATCAGCCGAGGCCAGACCCAGACTTTGGAATCCGGCCGACCGAAGGGCTGCCTGAGGCAGGACAAACCCATATGTTATGACTGCAGATGCATACCTATCGGACATCTACATTTATGGTAGGTACAAAACTGTACTTTTTCCATGCTGACAGGGCTTCCCTCAGGACTAACCCAAGGTGGTATCCAGTGTGGCCTTAAATCAATCCATTCATTTGCCAACCTTTTTCCCTAATCCTCAGAATAAAGGTGAAGGGATCCTACACTCCTTGGACGTGCACAGACAGCTCAGGTTCTACCTTGAAAGGACTAAACTTTTCAGAAAATCTGGCTAGCTGCTAGTCAGCTTTGCTACAGGGGCAGAGGGCAAGGCCATTTCAAAGCAAACCATTTCCAAATGGATAGCACACTGCATCCAATTCTACTGCAGACACCATGGAAAACCTGCCCCTCAGGATCAAAACTCATTCCACTAGGGCTACCTCAACCTCTACAGCATTTTTCAGGGGAGTCCCTACCAGAGACATCCTGGAAGCTGCAACATGGAGTTCTGTACACACCTTCACCAAGCATTATCACTTACCTATCTTTTCTAAATCCAGAGCTGGATTTGCCACAGCAGTCTTAAAAGGCCTGCTAGCCATCCCTAATACTTCTCGACAGCCTCCACCCTTCCTCAGCTTTGGGAATCAACCCAAGTGTGATGACTTCAACAGTGAAACACGAAGAACATAGCACAGTTGTGTACACTTACCATAAATGTAGATGTTCGAGTGTATTCACTGTTGCAGTCCTGGTTACCCTTCCTTCAGCCCCATGTTTTTTTCTAGAATGTCTACCTTCCCTCTTTTTGACCATATTTTATGGCGATGGTATTTACTTTTTACTGGAGGTGTTCCACACCGGTTAATAGCTTCCTATTTTGGGGTCTCCTGACATCTGGGGCAAGAAAAACTGATGTAATGTTGTTGGCTGCATGTTTTATAACCCTGATGACCTGACGTCATGGAAGAGGTGACAGCATCTGATGCAGAAATACCAAGACTCTGGTATTCGGGCCGAATGAGGGCTACCTGCAGGCAGATAACCCAAGTGTGATGACTGCAACAGTGAATACACTCGAACATCTACATTTATGTTAAGTGTACACAACTGTACTTTTTGCCTTCGAAGAGCATGGTCTTCTGTAGCTTCATGGGATCAGCAGTCAGGTTGCACCTCTTCAGAGCTGGACAGATAAGTACGCTTTTGGGGAATGCATTACAATCTTCTTTTTTGAAAGAAAAGTTTTAACTTTTCTGTCGGACTTTGTTGCTAGGGTTAGTGTTTTTTGGTGGTAGTGTCGCTAAATTTAAATGTTGCTCATATCTTGCATTTTTAGTCAAGCTTGAATGTCTGCTATACTAAAGCTCCATTACCTGCTTATTGGGCACCTTTTTTGATAGTAATGGACATGGGTCCTGACTGTTTGGTTGCTACTTCTGCGATCCACTGAATAGAAAAGTTGTGCGGGAGGTTTTGATTTTGATTCCTGCTTTCTGTTCTCCTTGGTCACTTGTGAATAATTCTGCTGTGGCCAAATCAAGTTCTTTTGACTGCTTGTCAGTTTGTCTCTGTGCCTCTGGTGCTGCTTTTTGGAAAGCTGCAAAGGACTTCGAGGCAGACATGTCCACTGTGGCTGCTCTCTTCAGGTAAGAAAGAATCACTGTTAGCAGTATTGTAGGAGGATTGGACATTCTTCCTTTATGGAGCCACTCTGAGGAGCTTAACTCTTGGGGAAAGGACTTAATCATTCTTACTGCTGCAGGATACAGCTGGCCAGCTTCACAAAGCTGTGACCTCCTGCCACACCTTTAATTGTGACTGTTGATTGAACAGTCCTGTGAAGGGAAATCCGCAGTCAGACTAAAGCAAACTTCAATACTTTCTTGCTGGCTTGAGAAGAAGCAGGTGCACCAGTTGGTTTCAGGCTTTATTTCTGATGAGTCCCCAGTGAGAACCTTTTCACACAGAAATTATTGCCCTTTTAAGAAAAATATTATATATATTTTTTTTAACTTTTGACTTAAAGCTGGAATTCTCCTTTAAGAAACTTAGTATTTTTTTTTCTCAGTATCAGAAACTTCCTGTCAGGGACCACTGTAGCAGCCCGTCAGTCGGGCCGGATTTCCAAGTCGGGTCCGCCGGGGCTGATGTCGCTCTTCATCCGACGTCATTTTAGCTGTTAGCTGATTATTTATGTCAGAAGCAATCTTTGTGAGAAATACGTACATGTGTCCAGTTGATTTTTAGGGGGGAGGGGGTTAGGGTTGGGAAGTGCTGTAAATGTGCAGAAAATATTTGTGCATGTTTTAGTGCTTGTGTACACCTAGACAAATTACTTTTTCTGCCAATGTGATTTTCTGTTGTCAAGTATTTCTGACTAGATTTTAGTGAGTACAAAATGCTGCTGATAAATATATGTGCAGCTTGTATGGTTACTGAGGTATTAGTTTTTTTTTTTAATTCTTTAGTTGTCTTTTAAATGGAATAGTCTGGGCCATGCAAAAGCCCTTTTCAGCTTAGTCCTGAGGAAAAAAATTCCAGTGAATAAGCTTTAATTACAATGAAATACAGAGTAAAATACAGACAAAACACTTAAATTATCAGATGAGAAACATACAAATATATACATTAAAAACGTCATAAGGTGTAGTGGGAGAAGAAGACTAGGTGTTGGAGTAGGAGGTTGAAGGAGGGTAACTAAGATGTTTGTGGAGTAACTTGTTACTTGAGAAGAGTTAAAGGAGTAAGATAACCTGTGTAGATGGATAGACAGAGTGGGATTAAGATTGAGGGGAAGCTCAAAAGGAGGAGAACTGATTGGTTAAATAGAATGTAGAATTGGAAAACTAGGGAGGGTTATGGGAAAAAAGTGAAAGGAAAATGAGCAGAGAAGGAAGATTAGGGGAAAAGATGGGGGAAGAGTAAGGGTAGAATAGGGAGTACAGAGAGGAAAGGAGAGATGTAGGGAAAGCTGAATGATGTGAAATGAGGTAGCAAAGAAGGGAGAAAAGTGAGTAAAAGAGGAGTAGAAATGTGAGATGAGTACCAAGCTTGTAAGAAGTGAGCATGAGAATATAAGAAGTGAGCATGAGAGCTTAGGGAATTTAGTGATGGGGAATGGGATAATGTTTTGGAGATGAGTTTAACTATGTCACAACAGGCAATTACAGACCCAGAAGTTGAGTAGGTATTCTTTTAAGTTGTATGAAAAGACATTAGGGTATGTTTGTCTTAAAGGCAATGGCATAGGGAATTCCATTTTTCAGATGTGTAGCTTCAGTGTAAAGAATCGCCACGTGTGAGATTTTTTTTAACAAGAAGTAAATTCAGTTCTGCAGAGTGAAAAGTTCCAGAGGAAGTGTATCATTGAAGTAAGTAACTGGACTAAAGTCTTATGAGATGAGTAGAAAATATTATGGTGAGATTTTAACTGTGAGTGTTACAGGTAGGTGTTTGTGAATTCAAGCCAACTGTAGCTTTTTGAGTGCTTAGCAGTGTTGGGTGGAATTTGGCATCTTTTTTGCAAATTTACTAGTTTTGTTGCAATATTGTTTGTTTCCTTATTGTGATTGTGTTATTTGTAAAAACTGGGTAAGTGTAGAGTAGAAAGAAATGTAGTAGCTATGTTTATACAAGATTGGGTAGTAACAAAGTTAGAAGATCTGCACTGAAGTCCAAATTTTTGATGAGTCTTTTATGACTGCTATGTGGATGTCTAATTTTAGTTGATCTAAGGTGACTTCTGGCATTTTGGTTTGGGAGGGAACTTCCAGCTGAGTGTTTTGTGAGGTGATTTTGAAATTGTGCTTATTCTCTTCATAAAGCTTTGGTGTAGAGGGCATTCGTTTGTTGGTATTTAAAGAAGTAGAGGGAGAGCGAGAGGCAGATACAGAACCAAGTGTCAATGGAGGTGAAAGATTCTTGTATTAGAGATTGTAGTGAGGTTAATGAAGGGAGAAGAGGTGAGATTGACATCATCATCAGTATATTGGATAAATAAAAAATGTACACTGTCAGTATTGAGATTAAACATCAGGGGACCAATAATATAGCCTTGAGGGAACACCTGTCATTATAGGCAAGTAGTTGGAGTTGGGTGTCACTATTTTGGATGGGAGACTATATCAAATGCCTTGGAGAGATCTCGGAAAATAGATGATGAGTTTTTCATTTCTTCCTTCATAGATAGTATTGAGAAAGGATTATAATACAGTAGTTATACTGTGATAGGGACAGAATCTATGTTGAGTGGAAGAGTATTGTTAGGAGGAATTTGTAGGACTTAGTTGTAGATGCAATTTGTCTGAGAGTTTAGAAAGTGGTGATATGGTGACAATAGGCTGGAAATTTGACATCTGTGGAGTTTCCATTTTGTGTAGGGGATAATGAATTGTTTCCAAAGTGTGGGATTTGTAGATTCCACTATGGATTGGTGAATGAGTATAGATATTGGATAGGCAAGTGGTTTAGCAGCAGGAAGAATATTTGGGACCACTTAAATAGGGGAGTCTAGGATCAGGTGATGGGTTTGTTGGAAAGACTGTGTTACAGCAGTGACCGTGTTTATGAAATGGGGATTAAACCTATTGGGAGGTAAGTGATGGAAATGGGTTGGTTGGGAGGTGTTACCTGGTTTTAAGAGTTAATAGAGGTTTAGAAAGACTTGGGAATGATGCTTTGTGATTCTTGCAAAGAGATGTAATAAATTATTTTGCCTGCTAGGATACGTTTTTGGAGAGATTGTGGAGATATTATTGTATGTAGTTTACAAAGTATTACTTTTAAATTTAATGTGTTTACTGTGACTTATAAAACTCAGTTTAAGTTCTAAAACCTAATGGATAGTGCCACTTTAAAAATTATTTTGTACTGAAAACTTCGCTAGTTGATCTTATTTAGTAACCACTCGAGCCAAAGATATGAGCATTTGTTTGAAATCTGAAGACATAATTTTATCAGAAGATCGTGCTGCAGAACACACCTTTAGAGCTGCATTGGAGGGAATTAAGTAAGAGAAGTCCAGAATGCCAGCTGGAGTCTTTAGTTTAACTGCTACTCCAAGGAATATGCATTGTAAATCCTCAATCTAGAGGATGTTTACCTGCTTATATGCATGCTTCCATTAAATACAGTGCAAGACTTTTCTTAGGATTAGGGTTAGTGATTCAGAATTTCATCTCCACCCTCCTGTTTTGACTTTTTTTGCTCCCCGTGTATTCACCAGATGGTAAGCCTTGTTTGTTTTCATATGCAACAACTAGCATGTCGGCCTGTATAAGGATAGGGCTTTTACGATTTGTTCAATGCCAGCAAGACTGGTAACCCTTGTCAGCATAGGGTTAAATTTCATTGTAGAAAAGTCAGACTTACAACCCTTGCAGATATAAACTTTTGTGTTGCTGTGAATTCATTCTGTACAAAAGATTAATTCTTTCACAAGACAAAATATAACCGTCTCTTGTGGGAATATTCCAGCCAGCCATTTCAGGCAGGATATTTCTGTGAGATCTGAGATTTGTCTGTGCAGCAGACTGTAGTTACGGACATGCTTCTTACAAGGAAATCCATTACTTCCTTGGGAATCTTTAGGAACAGAGTCAAGAATCTGTAACATTTTTAGTAATAACTCCTTGGGATGGTGCAGTAGTGCAGCAGTAGCGTTGTCACCTCACAGCAAGAGGTTCTGTAGTTCAATTCTCGGCTGGAGTACCTTCTGTGCAGAGTCTTGTATATCTTCCCTGCATTTGTGTGGGCTTTCTCCGGGTACTCTGGTTTCCTCCCAATTTACAAAGACATGCATCTGGAGTGTTTCTCCCTGGCTCTCTGCTGAAAATTGGCTTCGGTCCAAGTCAGGCTTTCCTGGTAAATAAATGTTAAAATCAACAAAAAAAATAATGGTTAGTTATAGCTGGATTCAGCAGTTTAGGGAAGTTCTTACTTATGTTATATAGTTTTCATTGGCAGATAGTTTATACTTGGCTTGGCAATTGTGTCCTTCAACCAAGAACTCCAGTTCACCGGTGTTCCTTTTCTGTTAAAAATAAGTATTTGCATGAAGGAGACTTTAGATGTGCATCTAGTATTTAAATCTTTTCAGTCAGTTCTGAAATCAGGTACACACACTATTTATTCAAGACATCACCACAGTGGTGGTACCTGTACAAACAGAGGCCTTATTCTTACTGGTAGTTTCAGGAACATGCCTTGTTTATTTATCTATTGATTGACAATTGATTACCACAAAAGTCTGACTGGGTAGGAGCCCATTTTTAGCAGAGGCCAGGGGAGAAGAGCTCCAAAATATTACAAAACACGTTAAAAATAATTTTACAGTCTTTAAAAATACAAAAATCAAATAGAGTTGTACTAAATTAGACATAATATGAAAACATTGGTTAAGAATAGATACAATTATACATGACAATATTATAGTGATAGAAATGTTAGTCAGTTTATAAAGAAATTAAAGATGATTTAGTATAATAAAAACAGGAATTGCAGTACAAAATGAGAGAAAAATAGGCTTTTGGTATATTTAGAGAGAAAGCCAGGGGAGAGAAATTGATAGAAACAAGGAATTAAGGGAGAGTAAGGAGATGTAAGGTGCAAATGGGTATTTGCTCACATTTAGAAATAGTTACTGGTGTTGAGCAACAGCAGAGTCAACTGGAAATGTTTGACCTTATGGCTAGAGATAAGGAGTTCCAGGGCTTAGCAATATGGTACAATTACAGACAGTGCCCGAACGATTTGATGGGTTTTTGGGGAGAGGAGTTTTTGGTCATTGGATTGTAATGACAGACTAAGAACGTGGTTGTGTAGAATGTTTAGTGCTGGACAAGCAGATGGATTCTGGATAATTTAATAAGTGGTAAGCTGTATATATGTTAGTTGATGGGGTTGCTCTAACCAATTTAGGCTTTTTAGTGCTATACAGTGGTGGGTTCTGAAAGGGGTATTTGCTGCAGATTTAGCGACTTTATTATAGCATTGTCCAAGTTTTGATTTTAGTGATGCCTGAAGGTTAGTAAGAATGGGCGCACCATAAAGAAGTGTGGGGACGAGATAAGTAGCGGCAAGTATAGCTTTAGTTGCTTTAGAAAGTTTTTGGTTCTGTGAAGCATCCCTCGTTTTAAACAACTTTTTCTTAGTATAAATTTGTATATAGATCATTTTTTAATAATTTGCAGTGAGAAGTGACTTCAGTGGTTGTATTATAAGGAGAGAGGACTTAGTTTTTGTATCGGAGAGAGAAATGGGGGAACAAGTAATAATTTGTCATTTTTAAGGTTGAGCATGAGTTGTGAGTTACAAAGCCATGTTTCAGTTGTTTTTAAAGCTTCCTTAGTAATGTATTGGAGGTGTGGCACATTATCAGATGTGCAGATGAGTGTGGAGTCATCAACTTACTGTATTAGGGATGCTTGTTGTGTGGAGGGTGTTGGTAAGAATGTTAAAGAAGAGGGACCAAAGAGCGAGCCTTGTGGCACACCAGTGGTGACTGGTAGGTGTGGAGAGAGGGTGGAGTGCCATTTTACTGACAGATACTTATTAGATAGCCCACCCTTCCATTGTCTCAAAAGCTACCTGAATGAGACCTAATGAGGACATTCATATGGTTGGGAGGGTGGCCTAAAGGTTAAGGTGTTTGCCTTACAAACACAAGGTGCAGGGTTTGAGTCTCACAAGGGATTATTGTCTAGGCTTGCAATGGCTCACAAGGGCAGTTAGCCTAGTACTAACCTAAGAACCACACTCTTTGGACATAGAAGTTTGCAGTCTGTGTTGAAGGCCTTGGACAAGTCCATAAATAAGGAGACTAGTTTACCGTTATTTCTAGCTTTATTGACAGTATCTGTATATGTTGTGTACCTGGGATTAACAGTGCAGGGATCTGAACATTTGCTTATTCCTTGAACAGATGTATTTTGTTGAGTCACAGATTAAAACTGCAAAACAGACTTTACCTAGATCACTTGAAAGCGGGGATTAGCCTTTGCTATATCTGTTTGCATCTCACCAGAGCCACTGTCTTCTTATTTTGCAATGGGTGTCTTCATTACAAAGCTTTAGCTGTAGATGCTTTGATTGACAGCACAGTGGTGCAGCAGTTTGTGTTGTCGCCCCACAGAAAAGAGGTTCTGTGGTTCAATTCTTGGCTGGGGTGCCTTCTGTGCGGAGTCTGCATATCCTACTTGTGTTCATGTGGGTTTCCTTCCAGCTTACAAAGACATAGTTGGCAGCCTTTCACCCATGGCCTCTGCTGAAAATTGTCTCGTTAAAAGTCTGACATTCCTGGTAAACAAATGTTAGATAAATAAAATAAAATGATGTTACAAGCTTGGTTCACACATTCCCTGCTTCTCCTGATATCTGAAAGTATTAATGATTGCAAAAATGGAGAAGGCAAGTTAAGTTCTATTCTTTTTAATAGCTGAAATGACCTAGATGGCACAATCATCTTTTTGCGTTACTCTGTCATATCACCTTGTCTTTTAACCACTAAATTTCATGGAACTAGTCTTGTGAGTGGTAACAGGTTTCAGACGTCTGGTCCTCTGGGTTCTTTCTTTTGGTTGTTTCTCAAGTCGCAGTTTTAGACTTCTACTGAGACCCATTCGGAGTCCAGTATGCCGAGAGATGCTTCTTCGACTGTGGAACCTGTGGATGTCTCTACCTTGGATGGGTCCGGAGATACTGTGCAGGCACCGGTTTCTGAGGGTTTACTCAAGCCTACTGACTTGCATTTCAAACCAATGCCATCTTCTTCAAGGCCTAAAACTCGTCCTACACCTAGAAAACTGACGTCCAAAACGCATGGTCAGGCCCATATGCCTAAAAAACAAATAAGAATGGCTGAAGACCTTATTACTTTTAATTAGGGGAAGCCAGCCTTCTCCCTCTAAGAGACCTAGAACTGATTTTCCTTTTGATTCTTCTGACCAGGATTCTGAAATTTCTGTTTCTTCTAATTGCCAGGATTTGCCCTTATCTACCTATGAGGATTCTGATGCAGAGGACTCCATTCCCCCTGCTTCCCCTCCAGAAGATGTTTCTTTCGGTGATCCCTTGCACACTCTTAGGGAGCATTTCCACTGGGAAAGCCAGGATTACTCTGACTCAAAAAAAAAAAAAAAAAAAAAAAAAGGCTTAGGGAATACTTGCTCCTACCTCAACACAGGCCTTTAGCTACCCCTCCTGTCCTGGACAGTTTCATATGTTAAAGTATCAGCAACGTATTATGGGACTACTTAAACAGAAAATGATGATGATTCCTGACTATGCTGAAAATAAAGAATTATAGGATGTAATGCATTCTGCTGAACAAGTTGGTAAACATACTTTGCAAAGTGGTTTTGACTCATTAGAATCATCTTGCAGGGCTTCTGTCACTGGGTCTGTTCTTAAAAGGCATGCTTGGCTTAAGCAGCAGAATTTGCCAGATCATGTTAAAGCTAAATTACTGGATGCTCCCTTAAACCAAGACCGCCTGTTTGGCAACAAAGCAGAAGTCGTCCTTAAAAAGATGGAGGAAAAAGCTAAATCTGTGCAAACTGTTAAAGATTTCCTGCAAGCACAGCCTCCCAGATTTAAGAGGCATTGGCCTTCTAAGAATTGGTTCTTTCTTGTCTCTTCCAGGCATTCTCTGTTAAAACCCAGGAACAGCAGACCACCTAGACTACAATCTCAAAGTACTCACAGGCCTAAGCAGTGGGGGGCTCCCACTTCTAAAGCTAGAAGTAGTAAGACACTCCCCTATAGTAAACTGTCACAATGACTTAACCTTAAACCTTCCGAGCCCTGCTCATCTGCCTGCTCCCTTAGGGGGAAAGATCCCCCTGCATGCAGAAAACTAGGAACTCATTACCCAAGACAAATGGGTTTTAAATATAGTTTCCCAAGGATACAGATTCCACTTCCACACCTTACCAACCCCAAATCAGGGGGCAGAGGTTTAACAGCATCTTCTCTCTCTTCTAAGTATCAGGGCTATTCAACCTGTCCCAGCAGAAGGAAGGGGACAAGGTTTTTACTCAAGATTTTTCCTGGTACCCAGAAAAGACAACTCCTGGTGTCGTATCGTGGACCTCTCTATTCTAAACACCTTTTTGGTAATCCCAAAATTCAGAATGCTAACTTTTCATCAGCTGCTTCCCATGCTCGGCAAAAATGCCTGGTTGGCAACATTGGACTTAAAGGAAGCTTACCTGTACATTCCAGTAAGGGAATCTTGCAGAGTTGAAATTCCTTTCTTGGAAAACAGCCTTCCTTCTAGACATCACTTCAGCAAGAACAGGCCCTCATGGCAGTGGAGCCCTTCGTCATCTTCCATGCAGATAGGGTGTCCCTCAGGACCAATCCTTCCTTTATGCCCAAGGTGGTATCCAGTGTGGCCCTTAATCAGTCCATTCATTTGCCAACCTTCTTTTCTAATCCACAGAACAAAGGAGAACGAGTACTGCTCTCTGGACGTGCACAGACAAGTTAGATTTTATTTGGACAGGACTAAGCCTCTCAGGAAAACTGAACAGCTGCTAGTTGCCTTTGCTGCAGGGGCAGAGGGGAAGGCCATTTTAAAGCAAACCATTTCTAAGTGGATAGGCCACTGCATTTATTTCTGCTATAAGCACCATGGAAAATCTACCCCACAGCGGATAAGATCACATTCCACCAGGGCGGCGTCTACTTCAACCGCCTTTCTCAGAGGAGTCCCTACCAGGGACATCCTAGAAGCTGCTACTTGGAGCTCTGTACATACCTTCACCAAGCATTACCACTGGCCTAATTTTTCTAAATCCAGAGCTGGTTTTGCCACTGCAGTCTTGCAGGGCTTAATAGCTGGTCCCTAATGCTCTCTAACTGCCTCCTCCCTTCCTTAGCTTTGGGAATCTATCCAAATGTAATGACTGCCACAGTGAAACACGAAGAACATAGTACAGGTGTGTACACTTACCATAAATGTAGATGTTCAAGTGTATTCACTGTTGCAGTCCTGGTTACCCTTCCTCCAGCCCCCTGGCTTCTCTTGGCTATACCTTTCTTCTTGTTTAGTTTATTTAAGCTTTCTGGTGTATTTGCTTTTTGTTCGAGGTGTAACCTTGTATGTAATTGCTTCCCGTTATGAGGGCACGTGACATCTGAGGCAAGAAAAACTAATGTAATGGCGTTGGTTGCATGCTTTATATCCCTGACTACCTGACATCA
The DNA here is from genome assembly GCF_019279795.1 of Protopterus annectens. NCBI lineage: Eukaryota > Metazoa > Chordata > Ceratodontiformes > Protopteridae > Protopterus > Protopterus annectens. Next base: position 1,707,079,325 of record NC_056732.1, read on the forward strand.
TGGAAGAAGAGACCACATCCGACGCAGGACCCAAGACTTTGATATTCAGGCCGGCTGAGGGCTACCTGCAGGCAGATAACCCAAATGTAATGACTGCAACAGTGAATACACTCTAACATCTAGATTTATGGTAAGTGTACACAACTGTACTTTTTACATAACTTTCCAGTTTTATTGAGTGGCTCTGCTAGAACTGGTTCATAGAGTTGGGTACTCATTCATTCTACTGATTTGAGATGCCTCTTCTGCTCTTTTTTTTTTTTTTTTTTTTTTTTTGGTTATTTCATTTTCTGAACTTTTAGTCAGAAATGTAATAGTTGACTTGTTTTTTAGTGTATGTTAGACTACTACTTGTAATATAGTAATGTTTTTTTTTCTTTTTAAAGCAGTTCTGTATTTATCCAGAAATCTTTCAGTGGGTTGTGATGGATTCAAAAGGTATAGATGTTGTAATTTCCATTTGTAACACTGTTTACATATTGTAAAAGTTACTTCATTCCATTTTGGGGTAGAGTGAGACATTGAATTTTTTGAGTGCACAAACTGGAGTTTATCACTATGATGCCAGACTTAAGTGAAGTGGCATATGTCTAAAGATTATAATATTCATTGTGACTCGGTCTTGATTGTGTGTGTTTTTTTTTTTTTTTTTTTGCAGAGACTATTGATTGATCCACTCAGCTGCACTGATGTCTCAGAGCAAAGGCAACTTGCCTGATGTGGACTTTGCAGGCCAGAATCTTCCGTATCCACCACAGCCCCCTCCAAGCTATGACCAATCCTCTTATCAAGCAACAACATATGGACAACCACCATATCCACAAGATGCCTTTGGCCAACTTCCTTTCCAGCCAACTGCATTTCCACAACCACAGTATCCACAGTTTCCTGTAGGACAGTTTCCAGCCGGACCATTTCCTCCCACACAGTTTCCAGCCACGCAATTTGGTGCTGTGCAGGTACCTCCAGGAGAATTTCCACCTCCAGCTTTTTCTCATGTTCCTTATGCACAGCCAGGCTTTATGCAACCTACACCACCAACTATGGAAGACCCAAATGGTGAGTAGCAATTGACTGTACTGAGAGCGCAAGTAGAGTTTTGATTACCATTTTCTTCCTTATGAGAACTATGACAAGACGTTTGACAATGTGGGAAGGAATCGGGGAAGGGGGTAGTTTCTGATGGCTGCCTTAGCATATGCATAGTTATGACTGCAGCAGTAATATGGGAAAAATATTCAGTTGGCAGAAGAATGTTCAGTGAATGGCATAGATGCATGGAACAAAAAAAAATTCAAAATTCTATTAAGTTTTGATTGTTTTGATAGGTCAGTAATCAGAAGTCCGTGCAAGTTATCTGATAGTCCAGAAACAAATACAAAGCAGTGGTGACATGTTGATGACTGATGGATAAGAGATGGTTGCTGACAGGAATTTTGGTCCATGAATGTAAGCCTTTGGAAATGAGGATAGAAACTTCGTAGTATGTGGTTATAATGATAGGTTTCCAGCCTACAGCTCAGAAGAGGCACAACTGTTCATTTGGCATTGTCCTTATTTTGTCTTTATTTTTTTTCCTTCCAGGTTATCAGTTTTCCTCCTTTGCCAAGATTCTGCTGTGGATGCTGTGAAGTGACATACTTATTGGCTATGCTATGGCAGAATGTGGATATGCATGCCATCCTATGATTATTGGGGCCTGTACTGTACTGGCTATACTCCAGCCAAACTCCTATGTGCATGAATGTTTCCATGCGTGCTCGGCCAGATGCTCCCAGGGATAAACAGATAATTATTCTGGAGCAGCCATTTCCGTCTGGGGTCCATCAGATGATGGTGCTGTGCCAGTAGATTTTACTGTTTTAGGATGACAGAGCTGGCCAGCATTACTGCATTCTGTCCCTCTGTCTGACTCTCCAGCTCTGGGGAAGCAAATTAGTTAAATTATAGGGTCTACTTTATGTGCTCGAAGTCCGAGAATATTGAATATGATATTCTCAACACGAGTACACCGGAAGCGCAAAACATCGAAAATGTAAACGGAAATCTCTGTAGGTGGAGATCTCTGTTTAATTCAATGTAGTGCGATCTCAGAGATGGTATATTTAAGTAGCTGGGCGTGCAGGGGGGCTAGTTTAACACTAGTTTAATTTTTTTTTGTATTTTTTTTTAATATTTTTTTTTTTTTTTTTTGGAATTTGATAGTTTAATAGTGTGATGCATATGGTTCAATCCATATGCATTTGAGCTTTTAAACTTTCGAGGTTCTAAAGTAGACCCAAATTGAATTGTATGTACATTTGGAATACACAGTTGTCTAACTTGGTTTTTGGCAAAATTTCCATTGGAGGTTGAGGAGCATAGCTCTGTGTACTGTTAAGACATGAAGTAGCACCATCTTTGCAAAACAAATTACAGGAACTACACCATGTAGCTTATGCAAAACATGTTGGCGTACTAGGTAGTTTAATATGCAGCATATTGCGACAGTGTCTCATCCTGTGTAGAAAAGGCAAGTTCTTTTTATAACTGTTGGTACTGAAGATAGTGGCTAATAAAGAACACATGAAGTAAATATTAATATATGAAACAAAGTCTGTTTATGTAGTAAAAAAAGTCATGAGGTAGCTTTGTACACCACCACTTACAAGAATAAATAAAATCTTAATATTTTTATTCTACATTTATAACAAAAAATTGTTTGAGTGAGCAGTGGTTTACATATATCTGTGCATTGCCTAGTTGAGTTTGTTGCAAACCTGAAATTGGACTTGTAGATATATATATTTTTTTTAATCTGAAGTTTTCTTGCTATACCTAAAGTAAATTGTTCCAGTTATTAGCAGTGTAACTGTAAAGCAGAGATTCTCCTTTGAATAGACTGCAAATGATCTGTGAATCAACATTTGTACTGGTGTGTGTGTGTCACTGAAGAATGTTCAGACTTTTTGGAATGTTAGCAGGGTACAGCTGATTGAAGAAAATTGTGAGCTACCTGTTTTTGGTAGTTGTGTTTCCCTTAAAAATATTTCCCTACCATAGTCTGATCTAACTCTCAGTTAACCGGAACTCAAGCAGCCAGAAAAATCAAAGAAATAGTGTACAGTATGAACAATTCGGTTTTTCATGTGTTGCACTTTGCCTCCGCAGAAACGTAACCTTAAATTTTTAGAGTTTTAAAAAGGAAAGTCCTTCTACATGGCACATCTTATAACCAAAGGTTTTGCATCCAGGAAGAAAGAGTTCATCATCCCTCGCTACTCATCCCTCATTAGACCAATCATTGACTGTAACGCCCCGTTTGGCATGTACCTGACCAGACACCTGCAACAGCTGGAGATGCCACAAAAGTACCTCACAAAAAGGATCCTAGGCCTTAAGCTCATGTCCTGCATTGACAGACTCCAGAAACTTCAGCTGTTCTCAGTCTCTTATTGTCTACTTAGAGGTGATCTATGCTTGACTTACAAAGCCATGTCTGACCCAGCCCTACTTGAAATGCTACACCTAAAGAGATCCCAATCCCCCCATGCTACACGCTCCAGAGATCACAACCTCATTACCATAATTAACAGAACATGCTAGAGGGACAGGTTCATGTCCCAAAGACATGTCTTTTTCATGCTTTGTACTACCAATAGTGACATTCAAAGTTTTGCTATCTATATACCAAGCTCGCTTAAATCAAACTAATGTACGATAAAGTTCCTTGATTGTATATATCCCACTGTACAGAAATTTTCTGTCATTTGTGTTATATTATGACATGGAGATCTGATTGTATATATACCACTGTACAGAAATTTTTGTCATTTGTTGTATTTGTGCTGTTATGTTATGGAGCTTTTCTCCCCGAGCCTCTGCTACAAATGGACCTTGTTCCAGTTAGACTTTCCTGGTAAACAAATGTAAAATAAAAAGACTGCCCCTACTCTGGAATAAGCTTCCCATTCATGTCAAGCAGAGCACCTCACTGGCCCTCTTCAAGAGAAATCTTGACGAGTGGATGGGTAACAGAAAGTTCACTCCAGGGATCTCTCCAGTTTGCCCTACTGGATAGGAGCACTGTGAACTAATATCAGGTGGAATGGTGCCTGGGCAGTTTGTTTGGGCTAGGATTGTAAAGGCTCCAGGGCCATTAGCCTAGTATACACATATGAAGATACGAATGAATTCCCTCTCTCCCCAACCTGAGAACAAGTCCAACCTGAGAACAAGTCAAATAGATAAAATGTCAACACTCGCTCCATACTCACTCAGCGTACTTCAGATTGCACGTTCTCCTATCACGCACACGCACACACACACACACACACACACACACACACACACACACACACACACACACACACACACACTGCACTTATCCAGCATCTGCCAGTCCCCATGGGTGCCGGTTAACTGAGAGTTTACAGTGCTAATGATCTACTTTCAAGTACATTCATTCATTTTATTGACTTGCTTGTATTTCAGTCTCTGAGAAGTGCAGTTAAACTACCCTATCCTTCTCTTCTGTAGGTACTGTTTTGAGTTTTTCATTGTAGTTAATATGTGCACTTCATAGGTTTTGCAGACAGTTAAGGATGGAAGAGGAGGAGGAGACTCAAGTTGTTCATAAAAATATAAACGTGCCGCTCAAATCCCCACTACAGGTTCAGCATGCAAAGTGTATAAAGTGGTTGGGCGAAGAGTATTTTTCTGATGTGTGTTAGATTTGTGCCACCTTTAAGTCGGCCTTCTTAAAGGAGAGAACCATTTAAATCTGGAAAAACTCTGGCCTGCCTATGCTGCTGATGATTCCTTGCCTTATGTTTCTCCTTCCATCTGTGAGACCAGTACTTTTGAACAGTTAGAGAAAGTTATATGTGAGAAAGGTTCTTTGTGTGCTGTTAAGATGGTAATGCATTCGGAGGTGTCGATTTCTGGTAAACCTTTTTCTGTTCAGGATATAGTGAGCCTGCTATTTCTAAAGCTAAGTATGTTGAAGGAGTAAATGAGGAGAAACCTTGGTATATGTTGACTGTATCTTCCATTTTATTTGAGCCATAGCTTTGTGCTTCCCTACGATGTTCTTTGGCATCCATCAGATTCTGTAGACCTTTGTTGGTCAAGTTGTACTGTAAAAGAGTAGACAGGTTGAAGTCTCCCACTGATGTTCTTCATGTTTCACTGTTGCAGTCATTACATTTGGGTAATCCTGCTGGCAGGTTGCCCTCAGTCGGCCTGAAGTCCTGGGTTCTGCATCAGCTGTCGTCGCCCCTTCCCTGACGTCAGGTCGTCAGGGGTATAAAAGAAGCAGCCGACGCCATTTTATTCAGTCTTTCTTGCCATGCGGTGCCCAAAGCAGAAGCAGTTCGCAAGTGCCGGTCGGCCGACTCCTGAGATTTTCGAGTTCGAATTTCAGATCCGAAGTCTTCTATAAAGCTAAGTACCCCATTGGGGAAACTTTTTTCTTGCTCCAGAACCGATGTCAGAAAAAGCTAATAATTGTATTTCTTATGGGAAGCAAATACCTCATAAGGACTTTCATTCTTACTGTATTCCTTGCCTAGGCCCTGCTCATAATTTTCTGGGTTGTCGGTTTTGTGCTAGATTTAACCAACGCACTATTGAGCGTTGGTATGATTATGCTTTAAACTCCTTTGGATGCAGACTTAATTATCCAGAAATGTCGCCGGAAATCCATCCGACTACCGGAGTTCACAAAAAACGCAAAGAAAACGAAAAAGAAAGACAGCCGAGGCCCAAAACCGGTGACGAAGCTTCTCCTAAGCCAGTCGCCAGTTCGCTGGTTCTCCGTGAGGAGCTTTCGCAGCCCCTGACTACCGCTACTTTAGAGTCGCAGGCCGCTACCGACTCCTACGTGGAGTCAGCCATGCCGCTGGAAACTCAAAGTATTGGAGCCTCTGACGCTAATCCTTCAGATGGGTCCGGAGCTGCTGAGCAGGCACTGGCTTCTGAGGGTGTATTCTGACCCAAATACATTAAACCAACCTTAAAGGCAAAGACTAAAGCACCTTCAAAGACAAAGAAGCAACCTCAAGAGCCACGTGGACAGGCCTCCATGCCAAATAAACAAATGCTCAAAATGGCTGAAGACTTGATTACCTTGATCAGGGGTTCCCATCCTCCTCCTGATAAAAGGCTTAGGCAAGAGACTGATTATGAATCTTCAGATCAGGTTTCCATTTCTTTTGATTCCTCTTCTGATCAGGAATATTCTTTCCCCCCCCTATGAGGATTCTGATGTTGAAGAATCCATACCTTCAGCTTCTCCTCCTGAGGATTATTCATTTGGGGAAACCTTACATCCCATGAGGGAGCATTTCCACTGGGAGAGCCAAGATTTTTCAGAGTCTAAAAAGAGGCTCGGGGATTTCCTGTTACTACCTCAGCACAAGCCACTAGCCATCCCTCCTGTGTTAGACATTGTAGATGATGTGTTTTCGGAGTCGAGCTTTACCCCTGACTCCTTGCCTCCAGCTCCTGTTAAGCCTGACAGATATTACAGGGTTCCTGACTCGCATAAATTCCTTTTTAAAAACCCTGCTGTAGACCCGGAAACTATTTCTCAAGGTCCCAAGGGTGTTAAGGCTTCTGCTGCAACAAACCCTACCCCCTTCTGATAGGGATTCTTGGGCACTGGATAGATGGGGAATAAAGATATACACATCTGCTACCTTGGCTATAAGGGCCTTAAACTGTCAGATGTTCATTGTGTTACACTGCTGCAGTCATCACACTTGGGTTATCCTGCCGTCAGGCGGTCCAATAGTCGGCCTGAGTTCCAAAGTCTTGGTCCGGCGTCTGTTGCTGCCGCTTCTTCCCTGACGTCAGTGCGCCAGGGGTATAAAAGATGCATCTGACGCCATTTTCTTCAGTCTTTCTTGCCGCTCGGTGCCCGAAGCAAAAGCAGTTCGCAAGTGCCGGTCGGCCGACTCCTGAGATTTTCGAGGTCGAATTTCAGATCCGAAGTCTTCAATAAAGCTAAGTACCCCGTTGGGGAAACTTTTTTCTTGCCTCAGACCGATGTCAGAAAAAGTTAATAACTGCATTTCTTGTGGGAAGCAAATACCTCATAAGGACTTCCACTCTTACTGTATTCCATGCCTAGGCCCTGATCACGACGTCACTAGTCTGTTTTGTGCTAGATTTAACAAACGCACTATAAAACGACATTTTGATTTTGCTTTGCACTACTTTGGCCGCAGATTCAATTATACTATGTCGTCGGATCAACCGACGACCGCAATTATGAAAAAACGCAAAGACAAGGATCAGTGCAGACACCCGAAGTCCAAAACCGACGACGAAGCCTCTTCTAGGCCAGTTGCCGGTTCTCAGTGAGGCGCTTTCACAGCCTCTGACACCCGCTACCTCAGAGCCACAGGCCGCCTCCTACTCCCACGTGGAGACAACTAGGCTTGTGGAAACTCCGGTATTAGGCCTACGAAACTAACCTCTCAGATGTGTCTGGAGCCGCTGTGCAGGCATCGGCTTCTGAGGGTGTCTTCAGATCATCACAGCTTACCATTAAAGAAACAGCCAAGACAAAAACACCATTAAAGACAAAGAAGCAAGTACAGCATTCTCCTGGACAGTCCTCCATGCCTAAGAAGCAGATGCTTAAAATGGCCGAAGACCTCATTACACTAATCAGGGGTTCCCATCCCCCTTCTGAAAAAAGGCCTAGGCAGGATACAGACTATGATTCCTCTGATCAGGTTTCCATTTCCTCTGATTCCTCTTCAGACCAGGGATACTCTCTACTCCCCCTATGAGGACTCTGATGCTGAAGAATCCAACCCTTCAGCCTCTCCTCCTGAGGATTATTCTTTTGGGGAGACCTTTCATACCATGAGGGAGCATTTCCATTGGGAAAGTCAGGAGTATTCAGAATCCAGGAAAAGGCTCGGGGACTTCCTTTTATTACCTCAGCACAGGCCCCTAGCTATCCCGCCTGTGTTGGATATTGTGGATGATGTGTTCTCTGAATCCAGTTTATCTCCTGATTCTTTACCCCCTACACCAGCCAAACCAGATAGGTATTACAGAGTCCCTGACTCTCATAAGTTTCTTTATAAAAACCCTTCTGCTGATCCAGAAACTATTTCCCAGGGTCCTGAAGGGGTTAAGGCTTCCATTGCAAAAAATCCAGTCCTCTCTGACAGAGATTCCAGAGCATTGGATAGATGGGGGAAGAAAGTTTACACCTCTGCAACTCTAGCAGTTAGGGCTTTAAATTGCCTGTTTCACATGCTTAAGTACCAACAATATTTAATGGCTCCGTTAAAACAGAAAATGTTTGCCAGCTCAGAAGCCCCTGACTATAAAGAAATACAGGATTTATTGCATGCAGTTGAACAGGTGGGAAAACATACTCTGCAATGTGGTTTTGATTCTTTAGAGTCCTCTTGTAGAGCCGCAGTTACAGGTTCTGTGATTTGAAGACATGCTTGGTTAAAAGAACATAGTTTACCTGATCATGTTAAGGCAAAATTATTGGATGTTCCTTTACAGCATGATACCTTGTTTGGTGTTAAGGCAGAAGAGGTGTTAAAGAAAACTGGAGGATAAAGCTAAATCTATGCAAACAGTAAAAGATTTCTTACAGGTACAGCCACCTCGATTTTGCAGAAATTGGCCTACAAAGAATTGGTCCTTTCCAGTGTCAGACAGGCCACAGAGAGGCAGGTACAGACGCCCAAGAGGCAGATCTCAGCCCCAAGGCTCCAACAGACAATGACAGTGGGGCACCTCAACCCCAAAAGGAGGTGAGGACAAGTCCCAACCTTACAAGAAGCAGTCCCAATGCCTTCCCCCTATGTACGCCAAGCACTCCCCTTTTGGCAGCACCCTTAGGGGGAAAACTAGCACTTTTTTCTCAAAATTGGCAAACAATCACCCAAGACAAATGGGTGCTGAATATTGTGTCTCACGGTTACAGATTCCACTTTCACACTTTACCAAGGCTAAAAGGAATGCCAAACCTGCCACAAAATCAATGGACAGGGGCTCAAAAACAAATTTCAGCCCTCATGGCCATGAGAGCTATTCAAAAAGTACCACAGCAAGAACAAGGACAAGGATTTTGCTCAAGACTATTCCTGGTCCCCAGAAAGGACAAAGCCGGAGACCCATTCTAGACCTTTCAACTGTAAATACTTACCTGGATGTTCCGAAATTCAAAATGTTGACACTACAGCAGCTTCTTCCCATGCTGGGCAAGAAGGCTTGGCTTGTTTCTGTGGACCTCAGAGGCATACCTGCATGTCCCTATCAGACAAAATTGCAGAAGATACTTCTGATTCAAAGCTGGTATAATGCACTACCAATTCTCTGCACTGCCCTTTGGGTTATCTACTGCGCCCAGGGTCTTTACAAAGTGTCTGGCACCAGTAATTGCATTTTGCAGACAAAAAGGAATTCAAATATATCCATACCTGGACGACTGCCTCATCCAAGCAGAGACAAAAGACATTCTTCAAAAGCATCTGGCATTTGTAAGAAGGTTGCTAATTTCTCTAGGGTACACAGTAAACGAAAAGATGTCAAAACTAGTGCCCTCACAGCAGATAACATTCCTGGGTGCCAGCTTAAATACAGCTGCCCAGATGGCTTACCTCACGGCGGACAAACAAGGACAACTGACTCAATATTTTCACTTACTAGCAAAGAAGTCCCATCTCCCTGCAAGAAAGATTCTGCAGGCCCCGGGATTCATGGCATCCTGCATACTGCTAATTCCATATGCCAGACTGCATATGAGGAAATTACAGTAGTAACTAAAAAGTGTTTGGACTCAACATTCTCATAGTTTAGAAGCAGTAATTCCAATACTTCCCTGCCTACAACAGGAGTTTCGATGGTGGGCACAGGCATGTCACCTCAACAAGGGTCAACCTTTCACTCTACTCACAGCCAGCAGACTCTAACAACAGATGCTTCGGATTACGCCTGGGGAGCACACATGGCAGGAAAATGTATTCAGGGCAAGTGGACCACAGACCAAATGCATCTTCACATCAATCAAAAAGAGATGTTGGCTGTTCAAAAAGCCCTAACAGCTTTCATGGACCTACTGCATCCAGGACAATTACTATTAAGGACAGACAACACCACAGTAATGTGGTACATAAATAAGCAAGGGGGCACTTATTCTTATCCCCTGTGCAGGCAAGCCATGGCCTTGTGGAACATCGCTTTAACTTATCAAGTTCATCTGCAAGCACAATTCCTGCCAGGAAGGAAAAATACTCTGGCAGACGATTTAAGCAGAAATATGGACCCTCACGAATGGAAATTGAATCCACAAGTCTTCAGCATGGTAACACAAAAATGGGGATGCCCAGACATAGATCTTTTTGCCTCCCCACTGAATTGCCAACTACAAAAATTCTGCACAAGGACTTACCACACACAAGCATGGAAAGTGTATGCTCTCTCTCGTTCATTTGGAAAAACCTAAAAGTCTATGCCTTCCCACCACTGCCTCTCCTTTTAAAGGTACTCTTAAAAGCCAGACAAGAAAAACCACAGATGATCCTGATTGCCCCAGACTGGCCACGCCAGCACTGGTACCCAATCTTAAAGAACTTAGCTCAAGGCCCACCATGGATTCTGCCTCAAACTTCACACCTTGTGACTCAACAAAACAATCAGATCTTGCACGGAGGGCACCAACACCAACTTGGGACCTCAATTTTGTTTTGGAAAAACTGACTCTGCCACCTTTTGAGACAGCCAATACAGCCGAACTAAAATTTTTATCATGGAAAACAGCTTTGCTCTTGGCAGTAACTTCAGCACGAAGAGTCTCAGAGCTCCAGGCAGTAGAACCTTTTATAATTTTTCATCAGGACAGGATTTCTTTAAGGACAAACCTGACCTTCATGCCAAAGGTAGTATCTAGTGTGGCCCTTAACCAAACCATCCATTTGCCAACCTTTTATCCAAACCCCCAGAATAAAGGGGAGAAACGTCTGCACTCTTTGGACATACACAGGCAGCTACACTTCTACTTGGACAAAACTAAGGCTTTCAGGAAAACTGAGCAACTGTTTGTGGCATATGCTGCAGGATCACAGGGCAAGGCTATCTCAAAGCAAACCATCTCCAAATGGATAGGACACTGTATTCGTTATTGCTGCACACAGCATGGAAAAACTGTCCTAATAATATTAGGCCACATTCCACCAGAGCAACAGCCACTTCAACAGCCTTTCTCAGAGGAGTACCAACCAAGGAAATTTTGGAGGCTGCAACTTGAGTTCAGTGCACACCTTTACCAAGCATTACCACTTGCCTATTTACTCTAAATCCAGAGCAGGATTTGCCACTGCAGTTCTGCAAGGCCTCATAGCCAGTCCTAATTCTTTATAGACCAGCCACCCAACCTTAGCTTTGGGATTCCACCCAAGTGTGATGACTGCAGCAGTGTAACACGATGAACATAGTACAGATGTTCTTCATCTCCCATTGCTGCAGTCCTTACACTTGGGGTAGTCCGCTGTCCTCGGTCGGCCCGAATATCAAAGTATTAGGCTGACGTCGGTCAAGGCGCATTAGACTGACATCAGGACGTCAGGGTACAAATGCGCATGACCGACGTCATATCCTCAGTCTTTTTTGCCGCATGGTCCGATGCAGAAGCAGCGTTGCAAGTGCCGTTCGGCGTTCTGAAATATTTCGATTCCGGAGTTTCAGACCGAGTCAAAGTTGGCTAAGTACCCCGTTGGGGAATATTTTGTTTTTTTCTTGCCTCAGTGGTTTACCGGATGTCAGAAAAAGTGAATAACTGTATTTCTTGTGGGAAACAGATACCGCATAGAGATTATCATAATTTGTGTATTCCTTGTTTGGGACCTGAGCACGACGTTGTTGGGTGTTGCTTTTGTGCTAGGTTCAATAAACGCACTATTAAGCGAAGGTTAGATTGCGCCAGGTTGGTCTTTGGGAAGCGTTGCAATTACAATATGCCGTTGGATGCTCCGACGCCTGCTTCTTCGAAGAAGCGCAAAGACAAAGCAGCTAAATCTAGGCTAGAAGAGTCGTCCGAACCGGACGCCGGTTCTTTAGAGGCGTCAGTGGAACCGGTGGTTCCACCGGAGGCTTCTCAGGAATCTCTGGGGGAAACCTTGATTTTGCAGGATGTGGCCTCTCAGGAGGCAGGTCAAGCTGAAGGGGCTTCTCAGGTTTCTGTCCTCCCCTCACTTCCTAGGGTGGTTAGGCCCTCTCCTTCTGTTTCTAAGGCTTCTCCCAGAGGCAGGCCAGGTTTTGCTTCAGTTGGAGTCACTCCTAGCTCTTCAGGATCTGTGCCCAAGAAACAAATGCTTAAAATGGCAGAAGACTTAATTACATTGATTAGAGGTTCTTTGCCCCCTCCTGATAAGAGGCCTAGGGTGGAACCAGAATTGGGGAGTTTTGATCAAGCTTCGGATGTGTCAGAGTCTTCGGCTGAAGACTTGCAGGAGTATTCTCCTTATTCTGATTCTGATGTGGATGATTCTACTCCTTCTGCTTCTCCTCCTGAGGATTTTTCATTTTCAGAGACCCTGCATTCCATGAGGGAGCATTTTAAGTGGGAAGGTCAGGACTTCTCTGATTCCAGGAAAAGGCTTAGGGAATTTTTGCTTTTGCCCCAGCATAGGCCTTTAGCTATACCACCTGTTCTGGATGTTGTGGAAGATGTGTTTGCAGAGGCTTCACTTAATCCTGATTCTTTGCCTCCTGCTCCTGTTAAACCGGACAGGTATTACAGGGTCCCTGAGGCTCATAAATTTCTTTATAAGAGTCCTAGGGCGGACCCAGAAACAGTTAGTCAGGGACCTAAGGGGGTTAAGGCCTCTGTGGTTAAAAATCCGGTCCCTCCAGATAAAGAGGCCAGAGCTTTGGATAGATGGGGAAAGAAAATTTATACCTCTTCCACCTTAGCTATGAGGGCTTTGAATTGCCAGTTTCACATGTTAAAATATCAAAATTATCTTCTTTCTCAATTGAAGTCTAAGGTGGATGCTCTGGCGGAAGGCATTGAGTGTAAAGAATTACAAGATTTGGTACATGTTTCTGAACAGGTGGGCAAGCATTCTTTACAATGTGGTTTTGATGCTGTACAGGCCTCGTCTAGGGTGGCTGCCACTGGGTCAGTTCTTCGCAGGCACGCCTGGCTGAGGGATCAGAATTTATCTGAACATGTTAAAGCAAGGATTTTGGATGCTCCTTTACAGTCTGATGTGTTGTTTGGTGCACCTGTGGAGTCAGTCTTGAAGAAAATGGAAGATAAGGCTAAGTCTATGCAGACTGTTAAAGATTTTTTGCAAGTTCAGCCTCCGAAATTTAGTAGGAATTGGCCTGCTAAGGGGTGGACGTACCCTTCTTTTGATCAGTCTAGGGGTAGATCTAGACGTGGTAGAGGCAGAGCTCAGAGCTCCTTCAGGCCTAGAGCAGGGAGTTCACCTGCACAATCTTCGGGTGAGGGCAGGGGCCAGTCCTTTCGTAAACAGGTCCAATGACCTACCTTTTCCGCTGCCAGATCCTTCTTGCCTGGCAGCACCTTTGGGAGGAAGGTTGGCACTCTTCCAGGAAAATTGGAGTCTGGTTACCCAAGACAAATGGGTATTGGATATCATTTACCAAGGTTACCGGTTTTATTTCCATACCTTGCCTCCTTTCAAAGGCATGCCGGACGTTCCTCCTCAGCAGAGACTAGAGGCTCACAAACAAATTTCTCTGTTGCTTCAAATAGGAGCCATACAACCGGTTCCTCTGCCAGAAGTGGGTCTAGGATTTTATTCTCGCCTGTTCCTAGTACCAAAGAAGGGGAACACGTGGAGACCAATTTTAGATTTATCTATCCTCAACACTTATCTGGACATTCCCAAGTTCAAAATGTTGACACTACAACAGCTTTTATCTCTGCTGGGCAAAGATCACTGGATGGTGACTCTGGATCTCAAGGAAGCTTACCTTCATGTTCCTATCAGGCTATGTTGCAGGAAGTATCTGCGTTTTCGAGCTGGGACTTCTCATTATCAATTCTCTGCATTGCCCTTTGGCTTATCTACTGCGCCCAGAGTGTTCACGAAAGTTCTGGCTCCAGTGATAGCTTTCTTCAGGCTAAGAGGTATACAGATCTATCCTTATTTGGACGATTGCCTGATTCTGGCCCAAGGAAGGGACGAACTTCTTCATCATTTACAGTATGTGATAGCAGTGCTAAGATGCCTGGGGTATTCTGTGAACGAAATAAAGTCCAGTCTAGTACCCTCTCAGGACATGTGCTTTCTGGGTGTGAGACTGAATACAGCATCCCAGATGGCCTTTTTGACCCCGGACAAACAAAAGAATCTTTCTCTGTACTTCCGTCAATTGTCTCATCAGTCCAGGCTGACTGCAAGGACAGTCCTTCAAGCCTTGGGGTTCATGGCATCTTGTATTCTGGTACTTCCCAATGCCAAACTGCATATGAGGAAGCTAAAATGGTATCTGAAAAATGTATGGACACAGCACTGCCAAGATATGGACACTGTCATTCAGATAATACCTTGCATTCAAAAGGAATTTTTGTGGTGGGCTCAGGAATGTCACCTAAACAAGGGACTCTCTGTGACCCGGCCAGAGGCGAGTCAGATTCTAACGACAGATGCCTCGGACATAGCTTGGGGAGCTCATCTAAATGGAAAATGGGTACAAGACACGTGGCCTGCCAGACTTCAACATTTACATATCAACTTGAAGGAGATGTTAGCAGTCCAATATGCATTGATAGCATTCAAGGATTTACTTCTTCCAGGACAGGTGTTGATTCAAACAGACAACACAACTGTCATGTGGTACATCAGCAAGCAAGGGGGGACGCATTCTTACCCTCTATGCAGACAAGCAATGATTTTGTGGGAGACTGCTGTCAGTTTACAGCTGAATCTTCAGGCAAGGTTTCTGCCGGGAGCACAGAACTCCTTAGCAGATGTGTTAAGCAGACGAATTATGGATCCCCACGAGTGGAAATTGGATCCTCATGTATTTCAGCAATTGACAGTGTTATGGGGAACTCCAGACATAGATCTGTTCGCTTCTCCACTGAACCACCAGCTGCCAAAGTTTTGCACAAAAAGGTTTCATCCCACAGCTTGGAAAGTGGATGCTCTTTCATTCAATTGGAGCAAGCTTCATGTGTATGCCTTTCCACCTCTGCCTCTCCTCCCAAAGGTACTTCTAAAGGTCAGACAGGACAAGCCAAAGATGATTCTAATAGCTCCAGATTGGCCTCGACAGCACTGGTACCCATTACTGAGAAGCCTGGTACAGGAATCTCCATGGCCTTTGCCTTCGATTCCACATCTACTGTCTCAGGAGGACAGTCATTTACTCAATGTCAAACTCCACTCTCTTCACCTAACGGCCTGGCATATTCAGTTTTAAACCCTGGAGGGTTTCAGCTTCCACAGCAAGTTTTGAATGTTATTTTGGAGGCCAGAAGGCCTAGTACAAGGAAAGTGTACGCAGATAAATGGAAGAGATTTTTATTTTGGAGTACAGCAAAGGAATTTGATGTTTCTAAACCTAATGTAAGTGTGGCCCTTCAATATCTTGCTGAGTTACTGGACAAAGGTTTGTCCTTCTCTTCTATTAAGGTTCATGCTGCAGCGATTTCTGCACATTATGACTGTGACCCACCTTTGTTTTCTCATCCTTTGTTTAAGCAGTTCCTTAGAGGGGCGAAGAATTTAAGACCCCCACGTAGAGCTCCTACGCCTGCTTGGGATCTCAATTTTGTGTTGGAGAAACTTACTCTACAACCTTTTGAGCCTGCAGCTACTGCTGAGTTGAAGTATTTATCTTGGAAGACTGCTTTTTTGTTGGCCATTTCCTCTGCGAGAAGGGTTTCTGAATTACAGGCCCTTATGGCAGTTGAGCCTTTCTTGATTTTCCATAAGGATAGGGTATCTTTACGTACTAATCCTTCCTTTATGCCTAAAGTGGTTTCTAGTGTGGCTTTAAACCAAACTATTCATTTACCTACTTTTTATGCAAACCCCCAAAACAAAGGGGAAAAGATTTTGCACACTTTGGATATACACAGGCAGTTGCGTTATTATTTGAGCAGAACTAAAGGGTTCAGGCAGTCTCAGCAGTTATTTGTTTCATTTGCTTTGGGTTCTCAGGGCAAGCCTGTGTCAAAACAGACTATTTCTAAGTGGATTGGGTTTTGTATTGCTTTCTGTTATTCCCATCATGGTAAGGAGATTCCAGCTGGGATTAGGCCTCATTCCACTAGGGCTACTGCCACTTCTACAGCTTTTTTAAGGGGGGTGGCAACTAAAGATATTTTGGAGGCAGCTACTTGGAGTTCAGTGCATACTTTCTCTAAGCATTACCACCTTCCACTTTACTCTAAATCTAGGGCTGGTTTTGCCAATGCAATTTTACAGGGCATTTTGACAGCTCCTCCTGCTTTATAGCTTTGCCATCCTCCCTTCTCTCTGCTTTGGGATTCTACCCAAGTGTAAGGACTGCAGCAATGTGAGATGAAGAACATAGTACAGTTTTGTACCTACCATAAATGTAGATGTTCGAAGATCTACATTGCTGCAGTCCAATTTACCCTCCCTCCTTCCCCTCTATAGTTAGAGGCAGTTGTGTGGTTTGGGTTGTGACTACTGTACATATTGTATATAGTGTACATATGCTTAGTGCAAGGGTGGTTGGTTGTTTGTTGTTGTTGTCTTTTGGTTTTGACCTTTCCTTTTAGGGTCTTCTGACATCTGGGGCAAGAAAAGACTGAGGATATGACGTCGGTCATGCGCATTTGTACCCTGACGTCCTGATGTCAGTCTAATGCGCCTTGACCGACGTCAGCCTAATACTTTGATATTCGGGCCGACCGAGGACAGCGGACTACCCCAAGTGTAAGGACTGCAGCAATGTAGATCTTCGAACATCTACATTTATGGTAGGTACAAAACTGTACTTTTTGTACCTACCATAAATTTAGATGTTTGAGTGTTCACACTGCTGCAGTCCAGGTTACCCTCCCTCCATCCCCTCTGACCTAGCTGGGCTTATCTATACCTGTCTATCCTATACAACCTTTGTGGTATATTTGCTTGTATCTGAGGCTGTTATTTTTATTTTATTTATATATATATATATATATATATATATATATATATATATATATATATATATATATATGTTTTATTATCAATATGTATTGCCTACCTACCTGGGGGCACCTGACATCTGGGGCAAGAAAAACTGAAGAAAATGGCGTCGGATGCGTCTTTTATACCCCTGGGCACACTGACATCAGGGAAGAAGCGACAGCAACTGACGCCGGACCAAGACTTTGGAACTCAGGCCGACTACGGGACCACCTAACGGCAGGATAACCCAAGTGTGATGACTGCAGCAGTGTGAACACTCAAACATCTACATTTATGGTAGGTACAAAACTGTACTTTTCATATGATCAAATATTAGCAACATGTCATGGCATTGCTTAAACAGAAAATGTTGTTAAATTCTGAATGTGCAGAAAACAAGGAAATGCAGGATATAGTGCATGCAGCTGAACAAGTTGGAAAGCTTACTTTGCAATGTGGTTTTGATTCTTTAGAGGCTGTCTGCAGGGCCGCAGTTACTGGTTCTGTATTTAGAAGGCATGCTTGGTTAAAGGAACAAAATCTGCCTGATCCTGTTAAAGTTAAATTATTAGATGCACCTTTACAGCATGATTCTTTGTTTGGTGTTAAGGCAGAAGAGGTGTTAAAGAAAATGGAGGACAAGGCTAAATC
This sequence comes from Protopterus annectens, assembly GCF_019279795.1. NCBI lineage: Eukaryota > Metazoa > Chordata > Ceratodontiformes > Protopteridae > Protopterus > Protopterus annectens. The sequence goes on from NC_056732.1 coordinate 1,707,097,120, forward strand.
TATGCAAACGGTCAAAGATTTCTTACAAGTACAACCACCTAGGTTTAGTAGACACTGACCAACAAAGAATTGATCCTTTCCAGTGTCAGAGAGACCTCAAAGGGGTAGACCCAGGCGCCCTAGAGGCAGAACCCAGGCTTAAGGTTTATACAGGTCAAAGCAATGGGATGCTTCTACCTCCAAAAGTTGAGTAGATAAATCACGGCCTTACAGGAAACAGTCCCAATGACTTCCCCCTGCCTGCACCAAACACTTAATCTGAAGTAGTTAACTTCATTTGTCCATCAACCTATGGGTTATCGGATCCATATCGGATCTGAGCCAGCAGCTTCCAAAAGCTAAGATCCGAGCTCCAAGCTCCTCCCCCTTACCCATAATCCCCTGCTATCCATTCCTGACCCAGATCTAGTTTGCAGCGGTTCTCTCAGCATCTTGATCAAGCTTCCAGGCACAGTGGTAGTCGAATTTGTGGGAAAAATCTCTTTTTTTTCTTAGTTTAAACAAATAATTAGTGTGCGTGTGAGCTAGCATAGTTCCCCACTAGAATTAACGTGTCTTTTTCTAGTGGTGTTATTTCCTCTCCCTCGTGTACGCGTTAGGGTGTGTGTGTTTTGGGGCCTAGCGAGTGTGTTTTTCTTTTGTAGGTATGGCGGAGGCACCCAAAACATTCTTTTTAAAGTGTACCGAGTGTGGCCATAAGCTGTCCCCAGCGGATGGCCACACTCTGTGCGTTTTATGCCTTGGGGTTGAACATCTTTCCACCGGCTGCACTATTTGCGCAGCGTTCAACCCCAGGGCCCTCCGGCTATGTCCTCCGGCCCCTCCGTGACACCTGCCACGGCTGCGGCAGTGCCACCTGCTATTCCCCTTCCCCTGGCTGGGACTCAACCTCCCACCTTGGGCCAGGAGGAGAGGGAAACCAGAAAGGAGAAACACCGGGAAAAGCACCACAAGCAGCGGGCCGAAGCTTCTGCATCGACCCTGCCAGCCAAACGGGTTTCTCCTCCTAGGGCCTCCGAGTCTTCTCCTTCCCGGCTCCGATCTCCCCGCTTTTTGCCAGGGCTGGAGGAGGAGGAGACCCAGTCACCTTCAAGTTCATTGAGGCTGCACTCCCGGCCCGCCTCGGTGGCCTCATCAAGGTCTACCCGGAGTATGTTAGATGCAGACTTGGACCGGATAATGCGTAGGTTTCTCCACGCCCAGCTGCAGATGGGAGTGCTCCTGCCCCACAGGGGGGGGGGGGGGCTCGACCCCTTTTTTTCGCCCCGATTGCTCCTTCTCCGACCCACTATCGGGACTCTGTGCCTTCGGAGCCAGGTAGCGTCGGAGCTGGGGGACTGTCGGCCCCGATAGTATCGGGTACTTCGGCGCCGATGGCTCCTTCGAGTGTGTCAGGTCCATTTTCTTCAGATCTGAGCCCTCGGAGACAAGAGCTGAGCTTCGGATCCGGAGGTGTCAGTATGGCTTCGGCTCAGTCTCTGTCGGAGCATACTGGCCCTTTGGATCCAACCGTGGGAGGTTTTGCTCTTGGATCCTAGGGAGAGCAGCTCTCCGGCGTTCGATGTCGTGGAGAGGGTTTTGTCGAGGGATTCCAGGCCCCCGGCTTCAGCTATGGTTCCACCCTGCACTCCCTCTCAGACGGGTCCGCCGGCCCCAGAGACAGCCTGCTCAGACGTCCCAGATAGTTCCCTTGCTGGTAACAGGATGTGGTTGGTGAGGCCTCTTCGGACAGTCACCCCGAAGAGGTCCCTCACAAACGCAAGTGCAAGAGGAGGCACTTGGACTCCCCTGAGTCCTTGACAGGGGACACAGATTTGGAGGAAGGGGAAGGTTCCCCAAGGTCACCCCCCGAAGATGTCTCCGAAGGAGACATCATGGAGATGCTTCGGATCGGGGGGGGGGTGGTCTGCCCCAAAACCTTCCACTGACGAGTCTGTGTTTCTGGAGGCATTTGAAGCAGGCCCGTCTACCTCTTGGGTGTCCCCTCCTGCCGATCCCCTGGTAGACCTGATTACTACCAGGCATGGAAGGAACCGGACACTGTGGAGCCTATCCCAGAGAGGCCGGACAAAATTCTCAGCCCCCCTTCGGACAAGTCATGTTGGAGCAAGGGAGCCCCGGTAGATGCCATGTTGGTGGCGGCTGCCACCAAAAGGGAACTGGTCCAGGAGAGTTCCTCGGGCCATCCTCCAGACAAGGAGTCTCTGACGATGGACCATCTGGGGAAGCGGGTGTTCACTTCAGCCACCTTTTCTGTGAGGTCGCTGAATTATATGGCACACGTCATACGGCTCCAGTGGGATCTTATCAAAGAATACGCTGGGTCTCCCCCAGATTCCATGTCGGCTGAGGACAAGAAAGTGTACTCTACCCGAATGGCCACTCTCAACTGTATCTCCAGTACTGCTATGCGGTTACTATCCCATGCCACAGAGGGAGCCGCTAGAGCTAGTGGAGCGGGCGTCATCCAACGGCGACAGGCGTGGCTCCGTCATTGTGATTTCGGGGAACCCTTTAAGGCATCATTCGCAAATGGGTCTGCCCTTTTTGGCAAGACTGTACACGACACACTGGTCCAGAGCGAAAAAGACGGGAAGACGTCTGCCATCAGAGTTCGCTTCTCTGCTCCCCAGAGGTCCTTCTCCAGGAACCAAAAGGGACAGAAGAAGATGTGGTTCCGGAAGTCTCAACAGTCCCGTTTTGCTCCGGAGTCCTCGTCCTTCAGAGGCAGAGGAGGACAGGGTGGATGCTGCCCTAGAAGGCAGAGGGGGCCCGAAGAACTTTGGGTCCAGTGAACCTTTCACTGATCGGCCCACGCAGCATCCCTGAAGCGTTACCCGACTGCTCCACTCTGGAGGCAGTCGGGGGGCATTTCTCGAGGCACCTGGCAGCGTGGGAGTTCATTAGAACAGATCGCTGGGTGCTTCCGATCATATCCAGAGGCTACAAGATCCCTTTTCTCAATCCCCCTCTCAGTCCCCCCAGCCTCCCCGATGTCCCACCCAATCAAAGGGAGGCGGCAGCCGAGGAGATACTCCGGCTACTAGGAAAAAGAGCAATCCAGCACGTCCCACCAGACCAGTCCGGGGTCAGGCTTTTACTTCAGGTTCTTCTTGGTGCCAAAAAAAGATGGGGGACCTCAGACCAATCCTCGACCTGTCCTTCCTGAACCTGTCAGTAGCCAAAGTCAAGTTCCGGATGGTCACTCTTCAATCCATTCTCCCCCTTCTGCAGGAGAATGACTGGATGTGCTCCATAGACCTCAAGGATGCGTACTTCCACATTTTGATGGACGGAAGATCCAGGAGGTTTCTCCGCTTCCGGCTGGGAGCCAGCCATTATCAATTCAGGGTCCTTCCCTTTGGTCTCACCAAAGCCCCCAGGGTGTTCACCAAAGTGTTAACTGTTGTAGTGGCCCACCTGAGACTCCAGGGAATTCAGGTCTTTCCGTACTTGGACGACTGGCTCCTGACCGCCCCCACCAGGCATCTACTTTGCACTGCCAGGGATTACTTTCTCCATCTAGCTCCCCGGCTGGGGATCACGGACAACATCGGAAAATCTTCCCTTCTTCCGACTCAAATCCTAGATTTCATCGGAGCCAGATTGAACACCAACCAGTTTCTAGCCTTCTTGACTCCAGACCAGCTACAAACTCTGAAACTCCATGTACTGGCCCTTCTAGTCCCCAGCTCCCCTTGCGGAATTTGTCCTGAGGGCTCTAGGCTCGATGGCAGCAACCATCAACCTACTACCCATGGCGCACTTAAACATGAGAGTTCTTCAGTGGACCTTACAAGTCCAGTGGTCCTTGCTGCTACATCCCCTGAACTTCCCCGTTCCTCTCAGCAGGGTGTTCAGGAAAGCCCTCTTATGGTGGCTCCAATCCCCGGACCTCCAGAAGGGGCGCCCCTTCTCTGTGTCCCCTCCTCTAGCCACGGTGACCACGGACACCTCTCGCCTTGGGTGGGGGGGGGCACTGCTTGGGCAGGACCGTCCAAGGCACGTGGAACCATTTGGAGACCTCATTGCATATCAATGTCCTAGAGATGAGAGCGGTGCTTTTTGGCATTGCAAGCACTTCAAAGCCTTCTTCCCTTGGGGACAATTGCGATCCAGACAGACAACATGTCGGTTGTCTGGTATATCAACAAACAAGGGGGAACCAGGTCCTATCCACTTTGTCGGGAGGTCATGAGAGTGTGGGAATGGGCTACGTCCACCAACCGCTTTCTCATAGCGACGCACATTCCGGGATGGTCCAACATTTTGGCAGACAGACTGAGTCGATCCATCCTGTCACCATACGAGTGGTCTCTGAATCCGAAAGTAGCGAAGCAAATCTTATCCAAATGGGGTCAACCTCGTTGCGATCTTTTTGCCTGTCTGAACACAAAGTGCAGCGACTACTTCGCTCTAATCCCCCCATCCGGGGAATCCCCCAGAGACGCTCTGGTGCATGTTTGGCCACCCGGTCTACTTTACGCTTATCCTCCTCTGCCCCTAATGCTAAAGTTTTTACAGAAAGCCAGACAGTTGGGGAGCAGAATAATCCTCATTGCCCCATTCTGGCCTCGTCAAGCTTGGTTCCCATATCTATGGTCTCATCTGGTGAGTCCCCCATGGGTTCTAGATCCCATTCCGGATCTGATCTCTCACCCATCAGGCCTGTCAACCCCAAAATTGGACAACCTCAAGCTCGCAGCTTGGTTGATCCAGTTCCAGTGATAGCTAGGACTCCCGGTATCTCGTCCCCTGTCAAGGCTATTCTAGTAGCCGCTCACAAGCAATCTACTAGAAGAATCTGTAATAGTAAATGGAAGTGTTTTTCTATTTGGGCAGAGCACCAGAACCTAGATCCCTTTACAACTCCATTGCCAGCAGTTCTAGCTCTTCTACGGTCAAAGTCCAGTTGGCCGCAATCTCTCATTATCATGTTGGCAGTGATCTCGGCCCTTTGACTTCGTCCAAATTATGTAAGATCTTTCTAAAAGGCACTTTCCTACTAAGACCTCCGGTAAAAGATGCAGTCCCTCCTTGGGATTTAACTCTTGTACTTCAGTCTCTAACAGCTCCTCCCTTTGAGCCTGCAACTTCAGTGGATCTGAAATACTTATCTTGGAAGACAGCTTTTCTTGTTGCCATAACTTCGGCCAGAAGGGTCTCGGAGCTTCAAGCCATTTGTGCCAAGCCACCATATTTGGTCTTCCACAAAGATAGAGTCGCTCTCAGGACCAACCCCTCCTTTCTGCCCAAAATTGCATTGGAGTCTGATATCAGCCAATCTATTAATTTACCAGACTTCTTCCCAAATTATCAGAACAAAGGTGAATACAAGTTGCACTCTCTAGACGTACATAGGCAACTAAGATTCTATTTGCACAGGACAGCTGATCACAGGAAATCCGCCCAGCTTTTTGTATCCTTTGCTAAGTCCTCTTTGGGAAAACCTGTATCAAAAGTCACATTGTCCAGATGGATTTCCCAATGTATTCTTTTGGCATATGAGAGTTCGGGCCGGCCTACACCTCAGGGAGTCCATGCCCATTCTACCCGATCGATTTCTACCTCTGCGGCTTTTCAATCTAGGGTGTCGTTGGATGACATTTGTTCAGCAGCCACTTGGGCTTCATCTCATACATTTATAAATCATTACAAGTTGGATATTGTTTCCAGAGGGAGAGCATCCTTTGGCACTGCAGTGCTCCAGAACATCCTTCCATGAGAACCTCCCAAGAATCGGGTAGCTGGGGACTCTGTCCCATAGGTTGATGGACAAATGAAGTTAACTACTTCAGATTTAGAAGTTATGTACTTACCATAACGTTCCATCTGAGTAGGTTTTGTCAGCAACCGTCCCTCCCTCCATCCCCCTAACCTGTATGGATGTTCAAAGGTCTCCTGCTGTCATGGCGGACTGTTTCCAGGTTAGAGTAGGGAAGTGGTTCTTGGTATCGTCTGGTTTATGGATAAGCAAACTCGATCTGAGGTCAGGAAGGGATAGGAGGGGATTATGGGTAAGGGGGAGGAGCTTGGAGCTCGGATCGTAGCTGTTGGAAGCTGCCGGCTCAAGATCCGATAACCCATAGGTTGCTGACAAATGAAGTTTACCTACTCAGATGGAACGTTATGGTAAGTACATAACTTCTAATTTCCTGGCAGCACCCCTAGGGGGAAAATTAGCACTTTTTTCTCAAAATTGGCACATTAATAACCCAGGACAAGTGGGTTCTAAATATCGTGTCACAAGGCTACAAGTTCCATTTCCATACCCTGCCAAAGACAAACGGCTGGCCAGATCTTCTAAAAAATCAATGGGCAGAGGCACAAAAACAAGTCTCATTCCTCATGGACATGAAGGCCATTCAACAAGTGCCAGAGCAAGAGCGGGGACAAGGATTTTACTCGACTGTTCTTGGTATCCAGAAAGGACAAGGCCTGGAGGCCAGTACTGGACCTGTCTATTCTGAATACATTCCTGGATATACCAAAATTCAAAATGTTAACTTTGCAGCAACTACTGCCCATGCTGGGCAAGAACGCTTGGCTTGTAACTTTAGACCTAAAAGAGGCATACCTGCATGTCCCAATCAGACAAATATGCAGAAGATGCATCATATTCAAAGCTGGCTCAATGCACTACCAATTCTCTGCACTGCCCTTTGGCTTATCTACTGCGCCCTGGGTCTTTACAAAGTGCCTGGCACCAGTAATTGCATTCTGCAGACAAAGAAGAATACAAATATATCCTTACTTGGGCGACTGTCTGATTCAAGCAGAGAACAAGGACATTCTCTACAGCATCTGGCGTTTGTAAAAAAAAACTTCTAACATGCCTAGGGTGCATAGTCAACGAAAAGAAATCAAAACTAGTACCCTCTCAAGAGATAATATTCCTGGATGCAAGCTTAACTACAACTGCCCAGATGGCTTATCTCACGCCAGACAAACAAAGACAACTGACTACCTACTTCAAAATGTTAGCAACAAAGGCCCAGTTATGTGCAAGAAAAATTCTGCAGGCTTTGGGTTTCATGGCATCCTCCATCCTACTAATTTCATATGCAAGACTACATACGAGGAAATTTCAATGGTACCTAAAAAGTGTTTAGACTCAACATTGCCACAGCCTGGAAACTATAATTACTCTCATTCCCTGCCTGCAACAGGAGTTTCGATGGTGGGCAAAGGCTTGTCACCAAAACAAGGGACAGCCGTTCACATTACCCCCAGTCAGGCAGACACTAACAACGGATGTGTCAGATTATGCCTGGGGGGGGGGCCCACATGACAGGAAAATGCATTCAGGGAACATGAACCTCAAACCAAATGCATCTACATATCAATCAAAAAGAAATGCTAGCTGTTCAAAATGCCCTGATGGCCTTCAAGGACCTTCTTCAACCAGGACAACTACGGATAAAGGCAGACAACACCACGGTCATGTGGTCTATAAACAAGCAGGGGGCACATATTCTTACCCTCTTTGCAGACTAGCTATGACTTTGTGGGACACAGCATTGACTTACCAAGTACATCTGCAAGCACAATTTCTGCCAGGAAGGAAAAATACTCTGGCAGATGAACTAAGCAGAAACCTCATGGATCCCCATGAGTGGCAGTTGGATCCAGAAGTCTTCCGCATGATAACAAGGAGATGGGGATGCCCAGACAGATCTATTTGCCTCCCCCTCACAACTACCAACTGCAGAGATTCTGCACAAGGATTTATCACAGACAAGCATGGAAAGTGGACACCCTGTCATTCAGCTGGAAAAACCTATCAGTGTATGCCTTTCCCCCTCTGCCTCTCCTCCCCAAGGTACTCCTAAAGGTCAGACAGGAGAAGCCAAAGATGATACTGATTGCACCAAACTGGCCCCACCAGCATTGGTACCCAATATTAAGGAGTTTGTCTCAATGCCCAGCTTGGACCCTACCACAAGTTCCGCATCTACTGTCCCAGCAAAACAATCAGATCCTACACAGCCAGCTCAGGACTTTAAACCTGGCAGCATGGCGGATAATGTAGTCCTACAAAACACACCTCTCAGCAAAGCTGTGATGGATGTCATTTTTGAAGCCAGAAAGCCTAGTACTAGAAAATCTTATGCTGGTAAATGGAAGAGATTCTGTGCTTTGAACCGGGCACAAGGAACAGATACAGCTGTGCCAAATATTCCTCAGATTTTGCAATACTTAACTGAGATGCTGGACAAAGGCCTATCTTTCTCATCTATTAAAATTCATGCCTCTGCTGCCATTTCGGCTCATTACAATGCAGAGCCAACAATCTTTTCTCATCCCTTATTAAAACAGTACCTCAGAGGAGCCAAAAATGTAAGACGTCCAAGGAGATCACCAATGCCTGCATGGGACCTCAACTATGTCTTGGAAAAACTCACCCTGCCTCCTTTTGAGCCAGCTACTGTTGCTGATTTAAAGTTTTATCTTAGAAAACAGCTCTGCTCCTAGCAATAACTTCTGCAAGACGAGGTTCAGTGCTACAGGCACTCATGGCTGTGGAATCTTTTTATCATTTTTTTATCCGGACAGGGTCTCCCTGAGGACAAACCCAGCATTTATGCCTAAAGTGGTGTCCAGTGTGGCTCTCAACCAAACCATTCATCTGTCAACTTTTTATCCAAATAAACAGAACAAGGGGGAAAGAATTCTGCATTCTTTGGAAATACACAGACAGCTTAGATTCTACTTGGACAGAACCAAAGGTTTCAGAAAAAAACAGAGCAATTACTCGTGACCTATGCTGCAGGATCACAAGGAAAGGCTATATCAAAGCAAACTATTTCAAAATGGATAGACCACTGCATTCGTTTCTGCTACTTATACCATAGAAAGCCAGTGCCTAAGGGTATTAGGTCACACTCCACCAGAGCTGCAGCCACTTCAGCAGCCTTTCTCAGAGGAGTACCAACCAAGGACATTTTAGAGGCAGCTGCTTGGAGTTCAGTGCACACCTTTACGAAGCACTGTCATCTGCCACTCTACTCTAAATCCAGGGCAGACTTTGCCACTGCAGTTCTGCAGGGTCTCATAGCCGCCCCTAATGCTGTTTAGCTCCAGCCTCCCAACCTTCGCTTTGGGAGTCTACCCAAATGTAATGACTGCAACAGTGAAACACGAAGAACATAGTACAGTTGTGTACACTTACCATAAATGTAGATGTTCGAGTATATTCACTGTTGCAGTCCAGGTTACCCACCCGCCATTCCCCCTTTTCTCTTCTGATGGAACTTATCTTTCCTTCTCTGATTTATACAATCTATGTGGTGTATTTGCTGGTGGATGAAGGTAAAGTTTATTTTGCTGCAGGTTATTTTATATACAGATATAAATGTTGACTACCCTTTTTGGGGGGCACCTGACATCTGGGGCAAGAAAAACTAAATAAAATGGCGTCGGCTGCTTCTTTTATACCCCTGACGACCTGACGTCAGGGAAAGGGTGACGACAGCCAATGCAGGACCCAGGACTTTGGAATTCAGGCCGACTGAGGACAACCTGCCAGCAGGATTACCCAAATGTAATGACTGCAACAGTGAATACACTCGAACATCTAAATTTATGATAAGTGTACATAACTGTACTTTCCTCCTGATGACCAGTCAGATGCAAGATGGCCCTAGGGCATCCTGAGTCAGAGTGCATCCTTGCTGAGGCCTTCTAGTTTCCCCAGCTCAATCCTCTTAAATCCTTTTGCCTATTCTTGCATAGGTGAAGAGGTTAGGTGTGATTTTGTTGGCCCAAAAGGTGTTGGAGTTTATCTTTTTTTTCTTTTTCCTTTCCAGTATGGAGTTGGAAGAAGGTTTTGCCTTACCAAATCCTCAGGTATTTGAAGGAAGTGTATACATCTAAGATGCAAAGTTCTGTTGGGGTTCACTTTAGCAGTTATTTTTGGAATATTGTTATGGGTGGTTGGACCAGGTATCTGATGTATTTAATTGATTACAGGAGGACTGACTATTGGCATTACAAATTGATTTAGTTAGATATCCATTTATGTTTATTTTTTGCTAAATGTAAGCACTTTCATAGATAGAGCTAAATTCTTAGTGTTTGAAGGGATACTGGCCTGATTAAACTGTAGATGACATAGAGGTAAAGAGGATACTAGCCTGATTGCATTGTCTAAAAGCACTTTGTCAAGTCAGGCATTTTTTGTTGCACACAGTGGAAATACAGAGTATTGTTAGTAAGGTGGTGAACTATTCCTGGTATGGAAAATTTCACACGGAAAAAATATTTTTTGTTTTATAAAATACAAGTCTTGCAGTTTTTCACCATGGAGAGCTACAGGTAATTGTCTTTGTTTGGTAGTACAGTGAAACTTCCAAGCCCTTGTCGCGGTATCACATAACACATTAGTGAGATTTTCTTTCCAAACTATTGGAAAAGAGGGTAGCAGAATATAATGGGTGTTTGTGTCATTGGGATAATATATATTTTATTTTTTTTATTAAGTTATCATACTCCTTTCTTTATGACAAAGAGGAGTGATGAGAAGCATGACTGTTTTTCTCCTGTTTCAGGAAGGGAGGATATTCGATCATGCTATGGTGTGCATTGCATGTCATAACTGTCAATGGAGAGCAGGTATCTCTGATGGGGTGAGTGGCAGACATAAAAAGTGAGGAGGGGCATGAGAGCATCTAAGTCTGTGGCACATCGTGTTACTGTACACCCATTGCATGTCACCTAGCTAATGTTCTTTCTACATAGATGTGAAGATGGGGCTTAACTACCTGCATGCCTCTTAGTCATCACCTCTCCCCATTTGTGGGACATTCCAAGCCTCTAAAAGCTGGGAAGTTCATCTTTGTGTGGGGAAATTTCACCCATATGGCAAAGTGGTACATTGAGGTTATACCTGTATGGTGTGCCTTGGGAGAATGGAGTAGGCTGATCTCAAGTAAGACATGCCTGTCTTTTAAAAGATCCCCTCCTGCAGTCCTGATCCATTGGGGAGAAAACTAGTGTAATTGTTTAATGTATTGAACTCCAGACTGTGAGAGGAGAAGGTAAGGACTTAAAATATCTTAGAAAATTAGAGCAACCATTTTTGAGGAGAAGATATTCTGACAAGTTATTTACACTGTGACAAACATACATGAAAGAGATTTAAGGTGCTATGTAATACGTGTACAAGATAGTGCAGTTATCTTGATGTGCCATTACACAAACTTAGACTTACTTTTAAAGTAAAAAACATCAGAATGTGGCAGATCTATTAGAGAAGGAGAAAAAGGATTGCCGAGTGTGACAGCTCGGCTACACTGCTGTTCTCTTTGCACAAGGCTGTGTCATAACATACATCGGGAAAGTTGCATTGGACATTACATGTTCAATCACAGCCTCACCTCTGGCTTTGTCCCTACTGAATGGCGCACTGCTGCAGTCATCCTTCTCCATAAAGGGGGAGCGACTACAGACCCAGGGAATTATCACCCCATTAGCCTGATGAGTCTGATATGTAAGGCTGTGGAGCGCATCATCATGGACCTAATTAATAAGGATGTAGTGAATCTCCAAACTCTAGATCCCACTCAGTTTGGGGTTTTGTGAAAGGTAGATTATGCCTGCTCAACCTGGTTGATTTCTTTGAGTCAGTCACCAGAGCTGTGGATGAGGGCAAGGCAGTTCATACAGCCTACCTTGATCTGGCCAAGGCCTTTGATGCCATTCCCCACTCAGGAATTATTGATAAACTCGCCAAACTAGGCATCAACCCCTATATCACTAGGTGGGTTGCAAATTGGCTCACAGATGGAACCCACAGTGTGAAAGTAGCAGACTCAAAGTCATACTGCTGACCAGTCATGAGTGGAGTCCCACAAGGATCGGTCCTGGGTCCTCTCCTGTTTGGCATCTACTTCTCAGAAGTCCAGGCCAACACAGAGGGATTCTGGCTGACCAAGTTCACAGACGACTGCAAGCTGGGAACCATTATTAACTCCCCAAGTGATGTAGACATCCTACAGAAAGGCCTCATTGAGATCAATGACTGGTGTCGAAACCATGGCCTTAAGCTTAATGTCAAAATATGCTTCGTCATCCCCTTTGGGAAAAACTCAGTTCCCACTAATTACCACATCTATAGGAGCCCGCTGAACACTGAAGGAGTATAAGAGATCTGGAGACACAGGTTGACGGCAACCTCTCCTTCGATCACCACATTGCCACTGTTGTCAGAAAGTCCTTCTGTGTGACGCACCTCATTACATCCAGGAAGAAAGAGGTCATCATCTCTCTCTACTCTTCCCTCGTTAGGCCAGTCATAGAGTATAATGCCCCATTTGACATGTACCTCACTAGACGTATGCAACAGCTGGAAAGGCCAAAAAATACGTGATGATGAGGATCCTAGGCCTTAAGCACATGTTCTACACAGACAGACTAAAAACAAAAAGTCCAGCTGTTCTCTGTCTCATATCATGTACTAAGAGGCGATCTCTGCTTGACTTACAAAGCCATGTCTGAACCAGCTCTGTTAGAAATGCTACATCTAAAGAAATCCCAATCCCTCTGCACCACACGCTTCAGAGACCTCAACCTCATTACCACAATCAAAAGAACATGCTGGAGGGACAGGTTCATAGCCCAGAGGCTGCCCATGCTCTGGAATAGACTTTTCATACATGTCAAGCAGAGCACTTCACTGGCCCTCTTCAAGAGAAATCTTGATGAGTGGATGGGAAATAGAATGTTCAGCCCACTGATCACTCCAGTGGCTCTACTTGATAGAGGCACTGGGAAGGAACATCGGGTGGCATGATGCCAGGGCACTTCTATGGGTTAGGCTTGTAAAGGCTCCAGGGCCATTAGCCTAGTACACGCACCTCTGAACCTATGAATGTGATAAACAGAGTGTTTTACATTCATCACCATTTGAATATTTCCATGTATTTTTTTTCCAAAATAAATAGATAAATGTAGTTTAGATGTTGAGCACTGGAAGTGCATACCACATGTTGGACACCACATATGTTCTTCGTGTTTCACTGTTGCAGTCATCACACATGGATTATCCTGCCTGCAGGTACCCCTCAGTCGGCCCGAATACCAGAGTCTTAGTATTTCTGCGTCAGATGCTGTCGCTTCTTCCATGATGTCAGGTCGTCAGGGGTGTAAAACAGGCAGCCAATGCCATTATATCAGTCTTTCTCAGTTGGAGCCGGTGCTGGTGGAACCGGTGGAGGTTTTAGGGTCGGGCCGGACCCTTGCTCCAACTCCGGCTCTTGGGTCGGAGTTCAGTACATGGACTTCTTCCGTCGGCCCTGGGGGGGAGGCTTCGGGATTGATGTTTTCAGTCCCAAGTCTCCCTCTTGGTGCGTCGGCGGCGGGACTGCCGTCCACTGTCGTGGCCACGGAGGTGGGACCCTCCCAGGATTCTGGTGGTCCCGCCTTCAGGGCTATGAGGAGTGCGTTAGCCAAATCTTCCTTGGCTACCTCCACGGTCTCCCCAGCTCCTTCCCTGCATACCGAGACTGGGTCTTTGGCAGTCCCCCTGTCCTTAAGACAGCAGAGCCCCGGGGCCTGAGGTTACCCCCACTGGGGTTTCTCCCCCTCCTGGAGGTGCCGAGGCTGTTGGAGGAGGAACCATAATAGGGAGGTGGACCATCGGCTCCGAAGCCGAATGGGCTGGAGCCGAGACTAGCTTTTGGAACACCGGAGACTGGAAGAGTCTTAGGAGCACCCTGTCGATGTCCAAATCAGACATCTTGGATGATCTGGAGGATACCGATCGGGCCCGAACCGATTTCTCCATCAGCTCCAAAGGACTTTGGGACCGGCTCCGAATGGACTCTACCACTATCGGCTCCGAGGGAGATCTTAAGGCAATTTCCCTCAGTGCCGATAAGGACTTCGGCTCCGAGGGGGAAGAGTCTGAGCCGGTAACCCTTATCGGCTCCAATATCAGTGGAGCCGATGAAGGTGACCCGCCTCTCGATGCCCCAGTCCTCGGCTCCGAGACCAGAGGGGTCGAGGCTGGAGGCATCGAGGCAGACCGTTCCGCCCTCGGCTCCGAAGTCCGTGGAGCCAATGGAGAAGTCTGCCTAGGTTTTTTGGCAGTCGGTTCCGACTGACTGGTCGGAGCCGACGCTTTCTTCTTTTTTGAAGGAGAGGGTGACGAAGATAAAGCTTCCTCGAAGGATGGCTTGATTAATCCCTTAAGGATTAATTTGTTTTCCTCTCCTGGAGGACCCTCAATGAAAAGGCGTGACACATGCTACAAGATTCTTGTAGGTGCTTGGCGCCTAAGCAGTAAACGCACGAGGAGTGGTCGTCCGTTATGGACATCTTAAAACCACACCTCGTGCATTTTTTAAACCCGGAGGGTTTATGTTCTTTGGACATTTTTTTGTCTAGAGAAAACACAGTTATCCAAATAACAAGAAAAACTAGCTAGAAGTTTAAAGTAAAGTTTTTTTTTTTTTTTTTTTACACACTAACAAGAAATAACACAGAAAGAGAGGGTCAAGACCCTCTAACTAAAACAGGTACTTGACCCACTAATAAACACTAGCCACAAAAAACGCTGGAATAGCAAAAGGGGAAGGCCCCTCTAACTAAAACGGAAACCTTCCCTTCACAAAAATTAACAATTTTCTCAACAGAAAAAGCAAATACACACACGTATCACAAGAACAGCCGTTAAAACAGCTTTTGGTTTGAAAACTAGGAAATTCCTGACAGGAAAAGTCTAAGCTTGTAAGCGGCAAACGAGATCTGGGGGATTAGTGGTGGTGCATCCTGGGATAAAGATAGCTCAGCCAATAAGAGGCCTCGCTCTATAGCATAAGCGTGCCGAGTCGGAGCCGAGGGATCGGCTCCGAGCCCATCAGTACAGAATGTAGGCGAGATAGGATCACATAACATCAAAAATTTCAGGTGTCGGCTGACCGGCACTTGTGAACTGCTTCTGCTTCGGGCACCGCGCGGGAAGAAAGACTGATGCAATGGCACCGGCAGCATGTTTTACACCCCTGACGACCTAACGTCATGGAAGAAGGGGCAGCAACCGACACAGAACCCAAGACTTTGTTAATCAGGTCGACTGAGGGCAACCTGCCAGCAGATTACCCAAATGTAATGATTGCAACAATGAAACACGATGAACATCTGTTTAAGCAGTGGATGAGAGAAGAGGGAAAGTTCTGTGTTATGAGCTGAAATGGCGGAGGCATGAATTTTGATGGAGAAAGACAGGCCCTTGTGAATCATCTCAGTTAAGCATTGTAAAATCTGAGGTAAGTTGGGCACTGCTGTGCTCATCCGTTGAGACTGGTTCCAGGCACAGAATCTTTTCCATTTTTCAGCACAAGACTTTCTAGTGCTAGGTCTCCTTGCCTCTAAAACGATATCCATCACTGGTTTACTGAGGGATGGTAAAGGAGAGATTGGGTAATTAGCCAGGCTGCTATATTCAGTGTTTGAAGCTGAGGGTGAAGAATCTGGTTCTCCTGCTGAGACAATAGGGTAGGAGTCTGGTGCCATGGGGCCAACAGTGACACACTGAGTAAGAAGGGGTACCAGTGTTGGCGTGGCCAGTCCGGTGCAATCAAAATCGTCCTTGGTTTGTCTTGTTTGATCTTTAGTACTACTTTGGAGAGAAGAGGCAGAGGAGGAAAGGCATAAACTGATAGGCTTTTCCAGCTGAAGGACAGAGCGTCCACTTTCCAAGCTTGTTTGTGGGGAGTCCTTGTGCAAAATTTGTCCAACTGACAGTTCTGGGAGGAGGCAAACAGGTCTATATCATGGCTCCCCCATTTGCTTGTCAACATGTTGAAAATTCTTGGTCCCAGTTAACACTTGTGTGGGTCCATGAGGTTTCTGCTTAGTTCATCTGCCAGTGTGATTAGTTTTCTTGGCAGGAACTGAGCTTGTAGATGCACTTGGTAGCTCAGGGCTGTGTTCCACAATGCCATGACTAGTCTGCAGAGGGGGTAAGAATGTGTACCCCCTGCTTGTTTATGTACCACATAACAGTGGTGTTTGTCCATCTTTACCATTAATTGTCCTGGAAGAATGTGGTCCTTGAAGGCTGTCAGAGTATTCTGTACAGCTAACACTTCTTTTTGACTGATATGCAGGTGCATTTGACTTGGGTTCCATTTGCCCTAAATGCACTTCCCTGACAGGTGTGCCCCCCCATGGACAGTCTGATGCGTCTGTTGTTAGGGTTTGGGTGGCAGGGGGTAGTGTGAATGGTAGTCCCTTGTTTTGGTGGCAGGCCTCTGCCCACCAAAGGAACTCTAGGCGCAGGCAAGGTATGATAGGAATCATTGCTTCTAGAGCTTGAGAATGTTGACACCATAGGCTTTTTAGATACCACTGTAGTTTCCTCATATGCAGTCTTGCATATGGAATTAGAAGAATGCAGGAGGCCATGAACGCCAGGGCTTGTAGTATTTGCCTTGCAGATAGCAGAGTTTTTGTGGCCACTTGTTTGATGTAAGTTGTCAAATGAATTTGTTTCTCTGGCGTAAGAAAGCCATCTGGGAAGTTGTACTCAAGCTTGTTCTCAGGAATATAATTTGTTGACAGGGTACCAGGTGTGATTTATTTTTGTTTATGGTGTACCCCAGACAAGTTAGCACCCTTCGTACAAAGGCTAGATGATTCAAAAGTATGTTCTGGCTTTCTGCCAAAATTAGACAATCGTCCAGGTATGGGTACATTTGAATATTTCTTTGCCTGCAAATGCAATAACTGGAGCTAGGCACTTTGGGAGCAGCAGATAAGCCAAAGGGCAGTGCAGAGAAAGTACAGTTTTGTACCTACCATAAATGTAGATGTTCGAGTGTTCACACTGCTGCAGTCATCATACTTGGGTTACCTGCTGTCAGGCGGTCTCGCAGTCAGCCCGAGTTCCAAAGTCTTGGTCCGGCGTCGGTTGCTGTCGCTTCTTCCCTGACGTCAGTGCGACAGGGGTATAAAAGAGGCAGCCAATGCCATTTTCTTCAGTTTTTCTTGCTCCAGATGTCAGGTGCCCCCAAATAGGAAGGCAATACATAATCCTAAGTACATTGCATAAGTAGAAAACAATAGCTACAGCTGTAAGCAAATACACCATATAGAAATACATCTTAGAGATTGTATAAACAGGGAGCTATAGATAAAACCCAGGTAAGAAGAGGGGAAGGTGGGAGGGTAACCTGGACTGCAGCAGTGTGAACACTCGAACATCTACATTTATGGTAGGTACAAAACTGTTCTATGTTCATCGTGTTACACTGCTGCAGTCATCACACTTGGGTTGAATCCCAAAGCTAAGGCTGGGCGGCTGGTACTAAACAGGGTTTGGAGAAGCTAGTAGGCCCTGCAAAACTGCAGTGGCAAAGCCAGCTCTGGTTTTTGAGTACAGAGGTAAGTGGTAGTGCTTGATGAAGGTGTGCACTGAACTCCAAGCTGCAGCTTCCAAAATATCCTTGGTTGGTACCCCTCTGAGGAAGGCTGCTGATGTTGCTGTAGCCCTGGTGGAATGAGGCCTAATGTTACCAGGTACAGGTTTCCCATGGTGTGTGTAGCAGAAACCGATACAATGTCCTATCCATTTTGAAATGGTCTGTTTTGATATAGGCTTTCCTTGAGATCCTGCAGCATAGGATACAAAGAGCTAATCAGATTTTCTGAAAACCTTTGTTTCATCCAAGTAGAAACGTAACTGCCTGTGAATGTCCAAAGAGTGTAGGAGCCTTTCCCCTTTATTCTGGGGGTTTGGATAAAAGGTGGGTAAATTAATGTTTTGGTTTAGAGCCACACTGGATACTACCTTTGGCATAAAGGAAGGGTTAGTTCGTAAAGAGACTCTGTCTTGATGAAAAATGATGAAAGGCTCCACTGCCATTAGGGCCTGTAGCTCTGAGACTCTTTGTGCTGAAGTTATTGCTAGCAGCAGGGCAGTTTTCCATGATAAAAATTGAAAATCAGCTGAAAAAGCTGGCTCGAAGGGCTGTAGTGTAAGTTTTTCCAAAACAAAATTGAGGTCCCAAGTTGGTGTTGGTTCTCTCCTGGAGGTCCTTCTGAAGCCTCTTCGGAAGAACCCCCCAGGAAGAGATCGTGCAAGAGGAAGCACGTTGACTCCCCTGATGAGTCTCTTACATCAGACACTGATCTCGATGATGAAGAGGGGTCCCCTAAGTCGTCCTCGGATGATGTCTCCTTTGCAGACATCCTGGAAGCCCTTAAACAACGAAGCGGCTGGCAGTCCAAACCTCCCTCTGCTGATGAGTCGGTGTTCCTGAAGGCCTTCGGGGCTCAGCCCTCCGCCTCCTGGGTGTCTCCGCCCTTCGATGAGCTCTTGGATTTGATCTGTCGAAGGGCGTGGGAACACCCAGACTCTGTGGAACCGGTGCCTGCTTGTCCGAATAAGTTCCTCTCGGCACTCCCTGAAAAAGAGTTTCTAACTAAAGGTGTGGCTGTAGATGCTTTTGTGGTGGCATCTGCTACCCAGCAAGATGTAGCAGAGGCTTCGACGTCCGTCCATTCTCCTAATAAGGAGTCTAGGAGCATGGATCGGTACGGAAAGCGCACCCTGAGTTCAGCGGCCTTTACATTGAGGTCCTTGAACTACCTTACGCACTTTACCAGATTTCAGAGGGATCTGATTAAAGAACTATCCGATACCCTCTTGGGTAACCTGCCTGAGGAGCTGGCCCAGACGGTTGGCTCTCAGCTGGCTACAATGTCGTCCATTTCAAACTCGTCCATGAGGCTCATTTCTTATGCGGCCGAAGGGGCAAGTAGAGCGGCGGGTACAGGCATTGCTCTATGGAGACAAGCCTGGCTCCGCCTGTGTCATTTCGCGGAGGCCTTTAAGTCTTCCTTTGCCGACGCCCCCTTTGATGGGTCCTCCCTGTTTGGACCCAAGGTAAAGGACACACTGATCCGCTGTGAACAGGAGGGTAAGACTCTGACTGCCGTAGGGGCACGATTTTCCACTCCCTTTCGGCCTTATCCCAAGGCTAAAAGAGGAGGGAAAATGTGGTTCCGTAGATCTCAGAAGCCTTACCCCTCTCAGCAGGAGGATTCCCCTTCCAGAGGCAGGGGAGGGGGAAATTCTTCCGGAAGGTGCCGTCCCAGAGGCGGCAGAGGCCCTCGCAACCCTGGAGAGTAGCTCTTCAGCCTTTCACAGTCCCTGAGGGATTGCCCGACTGTGCAGCTCCGGAGCCAGTCAGGGGTCGTTTCTCGAAGCACCTAAAAGCCTGGGAAGGTATCACTCAGGACCGATGGGTGCTTCGAATTATCGCCGGAGGTTACACCATCCCATTCTCTCATCCCCCCCTCAGTCCAAAAAAATCCCGGACCCGCCACCCAGTCAGCGGGATACTGCAGCCTCAGAAGTTTCAAAGCTGTTGCACAAAGGAGTCATCCAGCTGGTCCCCGCAGACCAGATCGGATTAGGGACTTACTCAAGATTCTTTTTGGTGCCAAAAAAGACCGGGGACTTGAGGCCCATTTTGGACCTCAGCATCCTAAACCGTTCAGTCAGAAAGTCCAAGTTCCGAATGGTCACCCTACAAACCATTCTCCCATTGCTGGAGAAGGGTGTTTGGATGTGCTCCATAGATCTCAAGGACGCTTATTACCATATCATGGTACATCAAGCGTCCAGGAGACATCTGCGCTTCAGCCTAGGAGGCAGTCATTTTCAGTTCCATGCGCTGCCCTTTGGTCTCACCACAGACCCCCCAGGGTGTTCACCAAGTGTTTGGCAGTCGTGACTGCTCACCTGAGAAGTCTAGGATTCCAGGTGTTTCCGTATCTAGACGACTGGCTCCTAACTGCCACCTCCAGGCATCTACTACTGCAGAACCTTCAAGCCACTATATCACTGGGCAGTTCCCTTGGAATCACCTTCAGTTGGCCAAAGTCTGTGTTGCTGCCATCTCAACGAATAAGATTCATAGGGGTAGAGATAGACTCAATCCGAATGCGGGTCTATTTACCTACAGACAGAATACAAACCATACAGACTCAAGTTCGAGCCTTACTTCCCAGGTCCAAAGCTCCAGCCAGGATGGTCCTGCAGCTATTGGGATCCATGTCCGCCACGGTTCTTCTAGTCCCCTTGGCAAGGTTGCACATGAGAATTCTCCAGTGGCTTCTTTCAGTTCAGTGGTCCTTTCAGGAACTCCCTCTCAGTCACCTCATATGGATCACGGAATCTTGCAAACTGGACCTTCACTGGTGGCTAGTGCCCTCCAATTTGGATCAGAGACGACCCTTTGTTCTACCTCCTCCTGCGGCCACTTTGACCACGGACGCCTCCCAGATGGGGTGGGGGGGGCATTCCCTGGGCAGGTCAGTTCCAAGGCAAATGGCACTCGGAAGAGACCCTACTTCATATCAACATCCTAGAAATGAGGGCAGTACTTCTGTCCCTTCAAGCCCTCCACGATTATCTCCCTCAGGGCGTAATTGCCATTCACTCAGACAACATGTCAGTTGTCTGGTACCTGAACAAACAGGGAGAGACCAGATCCTATCCTCTTTGCAGAGAAGCCATGAGAGTTTGGGAATGGGCAGTCTCGACCAAACGCTTTCTAGTGGCTACTCACATACCGGGCAAGTCCAATGTGATAGCCGACAGATTGAGCAGAACCATCCTCTCTCCACACGAATGGTCTCTGAATATGACAGTTGCAAGTCAGATTTACAGCAAATGGGGAGTTCTGTTTTGCGACCTCTTCGCGACTCCTCTGAATGCGAAGTGCAAAGAATTCTTCTCTCTAACCCCGGCTCCGGGGAAGAGCCCCATGGATGCACTAGTCCGTCCTTGGCCCACCGGCTTGCTTTATGCCTTCCCTCCAGTTCCTCTCCTTCCCAGGGTGATTCAAAAGGCATCTCTCTTGGGGAGCAAAATGATCTTAATTGCTCCTTACTGGCCTCATCAAGTATGGTTTCCCTATCTTCAGAAATATGCTCTGGAAGGTCCATGGTTCCTGGATCAGATCCCAGACCTTTTGGTTCATCAGTCGGGACTATTCCACCAGTCCCTGCACACCTTAAAGTTGACTGCTTGGCTTCTCCTCTTCCGACTATAGTCAGGAGTCATACAGTGGATCCAGACGTTGTACATATATTATCATCGGCCCATAAGTCTGCTACAAAGAAACTGTATTCTAGCAAATGGAAAAGATTTGCTATTTGGGCTCAACTCCGGGGCCTGGACCCCATCTCTATTCCCGTGGCAGAAGTACTAAAATTTTTAACTTCTCATTTCAATCAAGGCTCTTCAGTCTCTACCATCAAGGTACAATTGGCAGCGATTTCCAGTTTTCACGAATCCATAAACCCACCTTTAATGAGCAACAGATTGTGTAAGACCTTCTTGAAAGGTGCTGCTCTATTAAGACCTCCGATTTCTCATCCTGCACCTCCATGGGATCTCGATATAGTGTTGCGCGCCTTGACTTCCTTCCCCTTTGAACCGGCGGCTACATGTGATCTAAAGTTTCTATCATGGAAGACAGCTTTTCTGGTGGCAATTACTTCTGCCAGAAGAGTTTCAGAGCTTCAAGCTTTGTCAGTAAAACCCCCGTACTTGGTTTTTCACAAAGACAGAGTATCCCTCAGGCCAAATCCTTCCTTTGTCCCTAAAGTTTGTTCCAGTTTCTGCTTACAACAATCGTTAGAACTTCCAGTCTTTTTTCCAAAATATTCTAACAAAGCAGAATTCATATTCCACACACTAGATGTCCACAGGCAGTTGCGTTTTTATTTAGACAGGACCAAACAAACAAGGAAAACAGATCAGTTGTTTGTATCCTTTGCAGACAATAAATTGGGCAAAGCTGTCACAAAGGTCACTATTGCCAAATGGATCAGGGACTGTATTACTCAAGCTTATCCCTATTCTAACAAAGAGCTTACCACCTCTGTCAAAGCTCATTCTACAAGGGCTATGGCTACTTCGATAGCATTTCATTCTAAGCTTGCCATTAGTGACATTTGTGCTGCAGCTACATGGTCTTCCCCGCACACTTTTATTTCCCACTACAAATTGGATGTGGCATCTAGAGGACGAGCTTCATTTGGTTCCACAGTGCTCAGGAGTGTTTTCCAATGAGCCACCCAGGATTTAGGTGCTAGGGGCTGTCCCATCAGTACAGAATGTAGGCGAGATAGGATCACATAACATCTTTTAGTTATGTACTTACCATAACTTTAGATGTTTGGGATCCATCTCGCCTACATTCCTAATAACCCACCCTCCTTCCCCCTTCCTTGGAGATCAGAGGATATCAGAAGGTCCGAATCCTGTTGCTTCATCTTGAAACATCTAACAATGTTATATAAACAAGTTGTGCGTGTGTGCATGAATGCGGACAAACAAGATCTGGGGGATTAGTGGTGGTGCATCCTGGGGTAAAGATAGCTCAGCCAATAAGAGGCCTCGCTCTATAGCATAAGCGTGCCGAGTCGGAGCCGAGGGATCGGCTCCGAGCCCATCAGTACAGAATGTAGGCGAGATGGATCCCAAACATCTAAAGTTATGGTAAGTACATAACTAAAAGTTTTCGAGTTTCAGAACCGAAGTCTTCAACTAAAAGCTAAGTACCCCGTTGGGGAAACGTTTTCTTGCTCCTTACCAATCAGTTAAAGTTAATAATTGTATTACTTGTGGGAAGCAAATACCTCATAAAGATTTTCAGTTGTACTGTATTCCTTGCCTAGGCCCTGACCACGACGTACCTTGCTGTCAGTTTTATGCTTTATTTAATCAGCGCACTATCCGTCGTTGATACATTTTTGCTTCTAAATATTTCGGTTCTCGGTTTAATTATCCAGAATTGACGTCAGTTGGACATCCGACTACTGGAATACCAAAAAAACACAAAGACAGAGACAGGCCTTTGAGGTCCAAAACTGTCTTAAGATGCTTCTCCTAAGCCAATCGCAAGTTCGCCGGTACTCAGTGAGGCGCTTTCGCAGCCCCTGATATCCGCTACTTCTGATTCGCAGGCCTCTACTGAGATCCATTTGAAGTCCGGTATGCCACGAGATGCTTCACATATGGAACCCGCTGATGTCTCTACCGGCTTCTGAGGGTGTTTTCAGGCCTACAGGCTTGCATATTAAACAGACTCCAACTTCAGTATTAAGGCTTAAATCTCAATCTATGTCTAAAAAACCGACGACCAGGCCACATGTTTAGATCCCTATGCCTAAAAAATAAATGATCAAAATGGCTGAAGATTTAATTACTCTAATCAGGGGTAGTCAAACCCCCCCCCCCCCCCCCAAGAGGCCTAGGATTGAGCTTGACTATGAATCTTCTGAACAGGACTCTGTTTCTTGTGACTCTTCTAATGATCTGGATTTGTCCATACCTACTTATGAGGACTCTGATGCAGAGGATTCCATTCCCTCTGCTTCTCCGCCTGAGGATTTCTCATTTGGAGAAATTTTACATGTCATAAGGGAGCATTTCCACTGGGAAAGTCAGGATTCCTCTGAATCCAAAAAGAGGCTTGGAGATTTCCTCCTTCTTCCTCAGCATAGGCCTTTGGCTATACCTCCTGTACTAGACATTGTTGTTGATGTATTTTCGGAATCCAGTATGGCCCCTGATTCCTTGCCTCCAGCTCCTAGCAAACCAGACAGGTACTATATGGTACCTGACTCACACAAATTCATTTTCAAAAATCCTATTGCGGATCCTGAAACCATTTCTCAGGGGCCCAAGGCCATTAAGGCTTCTACTGCTAAAAAATCCTACCCCTTCTGATAGAGACTCCAGGGCGCTGAATAGATGGGATAAAAAAGTTTATACTTCTGGAACCTTGGCAATCAGGGCTTTAAACTGTCAATTCCATATGCTAAAATATCAGCAACTTATCATGGGACTGCTTAAACAGAAAATGATGTTGATTTCTGATTGTGTGGAGAATAAAGATTTACATGATTTATTACATTCAGTTGAACAAGTTGGCAAAAATACTTTGCAGTGTGGTTTTGATTCTTTAGAGGCCTCTTGCAGGGCTGCTCTTACTGGGTCTGTGCTTAGAAGGCATGCTTGGCTTAAGGAGCAATCTTGGTCTAATCATGTTAAAGCAAAACTTTTGGATGCTCCTTTACAGCAGGACTGCTTTTTGGTAATAAGGCTGAAGAAAAAAGATGGAAGATAAAGCTAAAGCTATGCAAACTGTGAAAGACTTCTTACAAGTACAACCCCCTAAATTTAGTAGGCACTGGCCTACTAAGAACTGGTCCTTTCCAGCTCCTTCCAGAGCCACTCCAGCCAAACCCAGACATTCCAAAAGCACCAGGTTTCAGTCCCGAGGGACTTTCAGAACTAAGCAATGGGGTGCTTCCACTTCCAAATCTGGAAACAGCAAGGCACCACCCTATGGTAAACAAGTCTGAATGACTTCCCTTAAAAATTACCAAGCACTTGCCTCTAAGCCACCCCTTTGGGGGGAAAACTGGCTCTTCATTCAAGAAACTGGCAACTTATAACCCAGGACAAATGGGTTTTAAATGTAGTGTCCCAGGGATACAGATTTCATTTCCACACGCTACCAACTCCAAACGAGTGGCCAGACCTGCCCCTAAATCAGTGGGCAGAGGCTCAGAAACAAGTACTTTCCCTCCTAAACATGGGGGCTATTCAACTAGTTCCTAGTACCAGAAGAGGTAAAAGGGACAAGGTTTCTATTCCAGACTTTTCCTGGTACCCAGAAAAGACAAATCATGGCATCCAATTTTGGACCTGTCTACTCTAAACACCTTTCTGGACATTCAAAAATTCAAGATGCTGACTCTTCACCCGTTACTTCCTATGCTAGTCAAGGATGCCTGGTTGGCAACTCTAGATTTAAAAGAGGCATACCTGCATATCCCAGTCAGGGAATCTTGCAGAAGATACCTATGCTTCAAAACAGGCTGCATGCATTATCAGTTCTCTGCACTGCCCCTTGGCTTGTCTACTGCGCCCAGGGTATTCACAAAGTGCCTGGCTCCAGTAATTGCATTTTGCAGGCAAAGAAATATTCAAATATGTCCATACCTGGACAATTGTCTAATTCAGGCAGAAAACTAGGCCATTCTTCTAAAACATCTGGCATTTGTAAAAAGAGTTCTAAGATGTTTAGGGTATACCATAAACGAAAAGAAATCTCAACTGGTACCCTCTCAAAAAATTACATTCCTGGGTGCAAGCTTGAATACAACTGCCCAGATGGCTTTCCTTATGCCAGAAAGGCAAATTCATTTGGTGACTTACTTCAAACAGGTGGCCACAAAAACCCTGCAATCTGCAAGACAAATACTGCAAGCCTTGGGGTTCATGGCCTCCTACACTCTTCTAATTCCATATGCAAGACTGCAGATGGGGAAACGTCAGTGGTATTTAAAAAGTTTATGGAGTCAACATTGTCACAGCCTGGAAACAATGATTCCTGTTATTCCTGTGGTGGGCAGAGACCTGCCAGCAAAACAAGGGACTGCCATTCACACTACTCCCTGCCACCCAAACCCTAACTACAGACACATCAGACTATGCATGGGGGGCTCCTCTGGCAGGAAAGTGCATTCACGGCAAATGGAGCCCAAATCAAATGCACCTTCACATCAGTCAAAAAGAAATGGTAGCTGTACAGAATGCACTGACAGCCTTCAAAGACTACCTTCATCCAGGACAATTACTGATAAAGACGGACAACACCACGGTTGTGTGCTACATAAACAAGTGGGGGGGGGTACACATTCCTACCCCCTCTGCAGACTCGTCATGGCATTGTGGAACACGGCCTTGAGCTACCAGCCACAACAACAAGCTCAATTCTTGCCAGGAAAACTGAATTTTCTGACAGACTGCCTAAGCAGAAATCTCATGGACCTACACGAATGGAAACTGGAACCACGGATTTTCAACATGTTTACACGCAAATGGAGGAGCCCAGACATAGATCTTTTTGCCTCTACCCAGAACTACCAGTTGGACAAATTTTGCACAAGAACGCATCACAAAAAAGCCTGGAAAGTGGATGCTCTGTCATTAAGTTGGAAAAACCTTTCAGTCTGTGCCTTTCCACCTCTGCCTCTGCTCTCCAAAGTTCTACTAAAAGTCAAACAGGACAAACCAAAAATGATTTTGATTGCTCCAGACTGGCCTCGCCAACACTGGTACCCACTTCTGTGCAGTGTCACACATTTCACTGTGGCATCTGCACAGCAGTGCCAATTTATCTCAGAGTTTGCAATACTTAACTGAGATGCATCACAAGGGCCTGTCTTTTTCTTCCATAAAAATCCATGCTTCAGCCATTTCAGCTCATTACAACACAGACCCCCCTTTTCTCTCATCCTCTTCCAAAGCAGTATCTCAGAGGGGCAAAAAACCTGAGACTACCCAGGAGAGCTCCCACCCCTGCCTAGGACCTTAACTTTGTATTGGAAAAAGTCACTCTACCTCCTTTCGAGCCAGCTGCTACTGCAGACTTAAAATTTCTTTCCTGGAAAACAGCCATCCTTTTAGCAATCACTTCAGCTAGAAGGATATCTGAATTACAGGCCCTTATGGCAGTGGAGCCTTTCATCATCTTTTATGCGGACAGGGTGCCACTCAGGACCAATCCATCATTCATGCCCAAGGTGGTATCCAGTGTGGCTCTTAATCAGACCATTCATTTACCAACTTTCTTTCCCAATCCACAGAACAAGGGGGAACGAATTCTGCATTCATTGGATGTACACTGACAATGTAGATTCTACTTGGACAGGACTAAATCTCGAAGAAAATCTGAACAACTGCTGGTAGCATTTGCTGCAGGGGCAGAGGGGAAGGCTATTTCAAAGCAAACCATTTCTAAATGGATAAGCCATTGTATTCATTTCTGTTATAAGCACCATGGAAAACCTATCCCCCAGGGGATCAGATCTCATTCCACCAGGGCTGCATCTACTTCAACTGCCTTTCTCAGAGTTGTTCCTACCAGGGATATTCTAGAAGCTGCTATCTGGAGTTCAGTTCATACTTTCACCAAGCATTATCACTTACCAATATTTTCTAAATCCAGAGCTGGCTTTGCCACTGCTGTTTTGCATGGCTTTATAGCTGGTCCTAATGCTGTATAAATCCATCCTCCCAACCATAGCTTTGGGAATCTTCCCAAATGTGAAGCACAATGAACATAGTACAGTTGTATACACTTACCATAAATGTAGATGTTAGAGTGTGTTCACTGTTGCAGTCCTGGTTACCCTCCCTCCAACCCCCTGTTTTTCTCTTACTATACCTCTACTTTCTTTTACTATGCTTAAAAGCCTTTTTGGTATATTTGTTTTTGTTTGGAGGTATATTTTTGTGTTTTTAAATATATACATATATATATATATATATATATATATATATATATATATATATATATATATATATGGATTCACTTTGTAACCTCGAAATGCTGAAATATTGAATTTCAGTATCTCGAGACTATAAAACTGAATCCACAAAACACCGACAAACAAAAAACGCGAAACCACATAACCGAAAACACCGCACACACTACACTAAACATACAACACAACACCCACATCACAACGTAAACAAAATAAAACACACCTACACAACTGCGCCCCCCCACACCCCCCCTACTTATATATACTATCTCCGAGATCGCACAAACACAACACACGCATATTCTCCAATCCCTCACACACACTCTAACTCCCACTCAAAACCCTTACAAAACACTCACTTACCTGACATAACACCTACATCCACACACGGCACCACCAAAACACAAACCCGGACATTACGTAGCGCAACTTCATAACCACAAATTCGACATATATTCGACATATGTGAAATTTGCGATTATGAACGTTTGCTATTTCAAACATTCGACTTTATAGCTTCGAGATACTGAAGTTCGACATTTCAGTATTTCAGTGTTATAAAGTGAACCTATATATATTTATATATATATATATATATATATATATATATATATATATATATATATATATATATATTTTTTTTTTGCTACCCATTTTGGGGGCACCTGACATCTGGGGCAAGACAAACTGATGTAATGGCATCGGCTGCATGTTTTATTCCCCTGACGACCTGACGTCATGGAAGGGACAGCAACCAACGTAGGACCCAAGACTTTGTTAATCAGGCCGACTGAGGGCAACCTGCCAGCAGATAACCCAAATGTAATGACTGCAAAAGTGAATACACTCGAACATCTACATTTATGATAAGTGCACACAACTGTACTTTCCTCAGAGGGGCCAAAAATTTATGACCACCCAGGAGAGCTCTAACTCCAGCCTGGGACCTTAACTTTGTATTGAAGAAACGCACTCTCCCCTCTTTTGAGCCAGCTGCTACTGCAGACTTAAAATTCCTTTCTTGGAAAGCAGCTTTCCTTTTAGCAATTACTTCAGCGAGAAGGGTATCTGAATTGCAGACCCTTATGGCAGTGGAGCCTTTCATTATCTTTCATGCGGACAGGGTGTCCCTAAGGACCAATCCCTCCTTCATGCCCAAGGTGGTATCCAGTGTGGCCCTTAATCAGTCCATTCATTTGCCAACCTTCTTTCCTAATCCACAAAACAAAGGGGAACTGATACTGCACTCATTAGATGTGCATAGACAACTTAGATTCTACTTGGACAGGACTAAACCTCAGTGGGTTGGGAGGGTTGCCTAAAGGTTAAGGTGTTTCCCTTACAAACACAAGGTACAGGGTTTGAGTCTCACAAGGGATAATTAGCTAGGCTTAAAATGGCTAGCAAGGGCAGTTAGCCTAGTACTAATCTATGAACCTATGAACCTAAAGAAAATCTGAACAAACCATTTATTTATTTACATTTGTTGACCAGGAGAGTCCGACTGAACACAGGGCCGTCTTCAGCGGAGGCCCGGGGAGAAAAGCTCCGCATAAAATATTATTTGCATTATACAGTTAAAAAAAACATAGCATTTAAATATAGACATTAGTCCAGTTAAGGACGCAAGACGAGAAGAAAACTGATGTAAAACAGCTGTAGAGCATAGTACAATTTTAAAATATGGTGACATATATACTAAACATGGTTACAAATGTAGTTGAGATTCATCAGTGAACAATTGATACAATCTGTTTTTGAGGTACATAACAGCCAATGTGAGAGTGTTCAATCTCGCCTTTGTTCTTACACATGGGTTCGGAGCCGATCCTCGGCTCCGTGCCGGCCGACTGCAAGCTCTGCATCGAGAAGAAGCTCGAGATCACCTAATACCCACAATCCCCCTCTGCCTTTACCTCAGATCTAGTTTGCCGCTGCTGCGTTCGCATCGCTGGGAGCTAGCTCGAGCATCTTGAGATAAGATATAACTTTATTTTTTGTTATATTTTAGGAAAAATTGTTCTAAAAATACTTTTTAGTATATTTAGTGTATGGTGTGTGTGTAGATAGAATTACTCGGTACCGTTAACTTTGTTTAACTTTGTTTAACTGGTTAGAGTTTTTCGGGGCCTACCACCCCTACTTAAATTTGACAACCGGACTGACATATACATCGGATTTGACCTTTTTCTATTGGACTTGACTCTTATACTGGACTTTACTTTTTCTCTTCCTGGAAAATGTCTGAGAAAATTAAATCAGGCTTTAAGCGTTGCCAGTGTGGCCAAAAAATGTCAGTTACTGACAACCATAGTTCCTGTGTCTACTGCCTTGGCCCTCTCCACTTACAAGAGGACTGTTCAATTTGTCACTCTTTTAGTGGGAGGGTCATGACAGATAGGCGCAGGAAACTCATGGACAGAGGGTTATTAAAACCTTCCTTTCAAGAGGCTCTGGATGCTTCAGACCAGGCATCCAAATCCTCGAAGGAATCGAAGACGTCGGAGCCCAAGTCATCGGCTCCGAGCTCTTCGAGTAAAGTTAGATCACCGGTTCCACAGACTTCGGGGCCGAGTGTTCAACTGTTGGCAGTTTCTGAGCCCCGAGTCTTGGAACCGGTGACGGAGCTCCCTCCACCGACTCTGTTGAGGTCGGCTCCGTCTTCGATCCCTTCGACTCGTTCTTCCAGGCCCCTCTCCGACACCGATGTGGACCGTGTGGTGCAGAAATTGATGGAGAATACGGCCTTATCCAAGCTCATCTCGGTCTCCTCTCAGTTGGTGTCGAGACTTGAAGGCCTTCCACTATCTCCATCTGTTCCTCCTCCGAGACCTGTCCAGTCTTCGGAGCCAGAAGAAGCTGAACTGATGATTGTGGAGCCCTCGGTGCCAGAACCGTCCTTTTCTCGGTCAGCACCGTTCACCTCGACTCCGTCCGATCCGGTACTGGAGTCTCGGAGCCGAAGATCCATCCTTGGTTCCGGGACCGAGAGTCGGACCGATTTTTCGGTTCCGACACTCCCTCTCGGAGCTTCGGCGCGGATCGACTCGGTTCCGTCCTCGGGGTCGGTGCCTTCGGTTCCTGTTTCGGGGATTCTTCCCATTTCTTCGGAACCGGGAGATACCTCGACTCGGGACCCGGGGGCCTTTGACCTCATGAGGAAGGTGTTGTCTACCCAGACAACCACATCAGCAGGGACAGCTTCTCCTCCCCATAAAGGACCGTTATCCTCCTCTGCACCCACGGCTACATCCAAGCGTCGAGCACCGGTGTCTCAGCCACCCCTGGAGGGTGCCCCCTCTTCCTCGGAGGCTTCTTCGGATGCTCCCCACGAAGAAGTCCCTAGGAAAAGATTGTGTAAGAGGAGACACTTAGATTCTCCACAAGAATCTTTGACATCCGATACTGACTTGGATGAGTCAGAAGGGTCCCCTAAGTCACCTTCAGAAGATGTCTCCTTTTCTGACATCTTGGAGATCCTAAAACAGAGAGGTGACTGGCAGTCCCTCCCCCCTTCTGAGGATGAGTCAGTCTTGCTGAAGGCATTTGGTGCTCGCCCTTCCTCCTCCTGGGTCACTCCGCCCTTCGATGAGTTAATGGAGTTGATTGCTCGAAGGGCGTGGGAGACACCTGACACGGTGGAACCAGTCCCTAGGAAGCCTAATAAGTACATCACTGCACCCCAGGACAAGGCTTACCTCACTAAAGGAGTTCCAGTGGACGCCATGGTGGTGGCAGCGGCCACGAAAAAGGAGATGTCGGAATCTTCCTCATCTGTCCATCCGCCTAACAGAGATTCTAGGACCATGGACAGATACGGGAAGCGCATTTTTAGTTCAGCGGCTTTCTCTATGCGTTCCCTGAACTATTTGACTCATTTTACACGCTTACAGAGGGATCTAGTCAAAGAGTTGGGAGATACCCTCCAGGGTACTACAGATGCTGCGGTTTCAGAGAAAGTTACAGCACATCTCAATACCCTTACATCCATTGTAAACTCGTCCATGAGGCTGATATCATACGCAGCCGAGGGATCGAGTAGGGCAGCGGCTTCAGCGATTGCTCTTCGTAGGCAATCCTGGATGCGCTTATGTTCGTTTGCGGAAGCCTTCAAGTCTTCCTTTACTAACGCCCCATTTGATGGAGCCACACTCTTTGGCCCTAAAGTAAAGGAGACCCTTACCCGGTGTGAACAGGAGGGAAAGACTCTGTCTGCTGTCGGAGTCCGTTTTTCCACCCCTTCCAGACCGTACCCCAAAGGGCAACGTGGTGGGAAAATGTGGTTTCGAAAACCCCAAGGATCTTTCCCAAACACACAGGGTGATGCCCCCTCTAGAGGCAGAGGAGGGGGCAGAGGTGGAAGACGCCGCCCGGGCGGCAGAAGGGGTCCGCAAAACCAAGGTGACAGGGATACCCCCCCTGGGAAGCCTTTTCAGCACTCCTGAGAGGAGGCCCGACTGTCCTGCTCTGGAGGCAGTTGGGGGTCGCTTAGCTTTATACCCTCAGGCCTGGCAAAACCTTACTTCAGACAATTGGGTAAAAAGCGTTGTTACCAGAGGTTACAAAATCCCTTTTCTATCCGCCCCCATTCCAAAAAGAAAACTCCCAGATGTACCACCCCATCTGCGAGAGCCAGCAGCTACGGAAATTTCAAAGCTGCTAGAAAAAAGAGTCATCCAACCAGTCCCAGCGGACCAAATAGGATTCGGAACTTACTCAAGGTTCTTTTTAGTTCCAAAGAAGACAGGGGACTGGAGGCCGATTCTGGACCTAAGCGATCTCAACACCTTTATCAAGAAGGAAAAGTTCCGAATGGTCACGCTTCAATCGATCCTTCCATTCTTACAGAAGGACGACTGGATGTGCTCAATAGATCTGAAGGACGCATACTACCACATCAAAATGGCCAGGGCGTCCAGGGATCATTTGCGCTTCCGGCTGGGAGCCAGTCACTATCAGTTTCGGTCCCTGCCCTTTGGTCTGACCACAGCCCCCAGGGTTTTCACCAAATGCATGGCAGTGGTAGCGTCTCATCTGAGACGCCTAGGATTCCAGGTGTTTCCGTATCTGGACGACTGGCTCCTGTCTGCCACCACCAGGCGTCAACTGATACAGGCCAGGGATTACACCCTACAACTTTGTACACACCTCGGAATTTCAGTAAATTTCGAAAAATCTTTGCTACAGCCATCACAGCATATCTTATTCATAGGAGCGGAATTAGATACGCATCATTTAGTTCTAAGACTTCCTATAGAAAGGATAGTAGCACTTCAAAACAACATTTCTCTTCTGCTGTCGTCCAAAAAGTCCCCGGCAAAGCTTGTTCTGAAGGTCTTGGGTCTAATGGCAGCTTCTCTCATTGCGATACCATTGGGAAGACTGCACATGAGAGTTCTACAATGGCTCCTGTTTGCACAATGGTCATTCCAACAACTTCCTCTGACTCACGAAATTTTGATAACGAAAACATGCAAATCACACCTAACGTGGTGGTTACAGACTTGCAACCTGTCCAGCGGAAGACCATTTGTGCTACCCACACCGTCAGCTACGATAACCACGGACGCTTCCCTGATAGGGTGGGGGGGCATCTTTCAGGGACAGACAGTCCAAGGCGAATGGACCAATCTGGAGTACAATCTGCACATCAATGTTCTGGAGTTGAGGGCAGTGTTTTTGGCATTGCAACACTTTGCTCCCCTTCTTCCTCCAGGGACCATTGCAGTTCAGACAGACAACATGTCCGTAGTCTGGTACATAAACAAGCAAGGGGGAACCAGGTCTTACCAACTATGCAGAGAGGCCATGAGAATTTGGCAATGGGCGGAGTCCACGGGTCGCTTTCTGATCGCAACGCACATCCCGGGGTCATCCAACGTCATAGCCGACAGGCTGAGCAGGGCAATACTGTTGCCTCACGAGTGGTCCCTCAAACAGTCAGTTGCGAGAATGATTTTTCGCAAGTGGGGCCAGCCTACCTGCGATCTGTTTGCGTCTCCAATGAACGCCAAATGCAGGAGCTACTTTGCCCTTTTACCCCCTCCAGGGGAAGTCCCCAGGGACGCGCTGGTGCACGATTGGCCCCCGGGTCTCCTATATGCTTTTCCTCCATTTCCCCTGATTGCAAAGTTTCTACAGAAAGCCAACAACCTTCAGAGGACTATTATCCTCATTGCGCCGTTCTGGCCTCGTCAAATTTGGTTCCCCTTTCTATTGCATCACCGCATTCGGGGACCTTGGATGCTGGACTCAGAGCCAGATCTACTGACCCACTCATCAGGAGTTCCTCACCCATCTCTAGAATCACTCCATCTAGCAACTTGGCTGCTCCGCTTCCCTTTCTAGCCAGGTCTGTTCCCCTTACATCGGCGGTTCAAGATATTTTAGTGGCTTATCATAAAGTTTCCACTACAAAGACTTACACCAGTAAGTGGAAACGTTTTGTCTTCTGGGCTGAGTCACATCATTTGGACCCTGTTATAGCTCCGTTAAACAAGATTTTGGAGTTCTTGACTGAACTATTTCATGAGGGAGCTTCCCCTGCTACTTTAAAAGTACAGTTAGCTGCCATTTCTAACTATCATGTAGAGGAATGTGGTGCGCCTATTATGGCTCACAGACTTTGCAAAGCCTTTTTAAAAGGTTCCTTTCATATCAGACCACCAGTCAGAAGTCCGACATCACCGTGGAATTTGAACCTGTTACTCACTAAATTGATGTTGCCACCCTTTGAACCAGCCTCAAGTTGCACATTGAAATTTTTGTCATGGAAAACTCTATTTCTAGTGGCCATTACATCTGCTAGACGAGTGTCTGAGCTTCAGGCCCTTTCTGTCAGACATCCTTATTTAATTTTTCACTCTGACAGAGTATCCCTACGCACTAATCCATCCTTTCTCCCCAAAGTTTGCTCTACTAGTAATATTAATCAGTCCATTGAATTACCCACCTTCTTTAAGAACCACTCTAATAAATTGGAGTATATGTTGCACAAACTGGATGTCCATAGACAACTCAGATTTTATTTGGATAGAACAAAAGATCACAGGAAATCTGATCAACTATTTGTAGCTTTTGCTGACAGCAGAAAGGGTCTTGCAGTTACGAAACGAACTCTTTCCAAATGGCTAACTGATTGTATCACGTACGTCTATGAGGCGTCTGATCAAACATTATCAGTCAAACCCAAAGGACATTCCACCAGATCAGTCTCTACATCCTTGGCTCACGCAGCTCGCTTACCATTAGACACTATCTGTGCAGCTGCTACTTGGGCTAAACCACATACATTTATCTCTCATTACAAAGTGGACAGGGTTTCTAGGGATAGGGCAACCTTTGGTTCCACTGTGCTCAAGAACGTTCTCCCTTGAGTTCCTCAGGATCATGGAGCTAGGGACGCTACCCATGTGTAAGAACAAAGGCGAGATTGAACACTCTCACATAAAGAAGTTATGTCCTTACCATAACGTTCCATGTGGAGTGTTCATCTCGCCTTGGTTATTACACTCCCACCCTCCCACCCTTAGGAAGAACGTTCGATTTGGTACCTGGTCTGGAGTATTCTCCTTCTGCTGTTGCATTGGTGGTATTATATCATACTCTTGTGTATGTTTGTATATATGTACATATATGTATATAGATTTGGCATGTGTGCGTGCTTTCTATGTCTGGTTTGCTTGCAAACTAGATCTGAGGTAAAGGCAGAGGGGGATTGTGGGTATTAGGTGATCTCGAGCTTCTTCTCGATGCAGAGCTTGCAGTCGGCCGGCACGGAGCCGAGGATCGGCTCCGAACCCATGTGTAATAACCAAGGCGAGATGAACACTCCACATGGAACGTTATGGTAAGGACATAACTTCTTTTTAGCAGTTGTTGCTACAAGAAGTTAGTATTATGTGGTCGGTTGCTGGTAACATGAGTAGCCAAGCTTGCTAAGAGTAAGTTGTTGATAGGGGGCTGAGAGAGGTAGTGGGTGGGGGGAGTGGATGGTATTAGAGGGGGGGGGGTTGCAAGGGCATATCTGGCAAGTTTTGAAGTGTGATTTTAGTAAGGATTTTAAGTAGGTGCAGGAAGTTACAGAGGTAATTGAGGATGGGAGGGAGTTCCAGAGTTTGGCTATAGTGCAAGAGAATAATGCTTCTCCAGCAGAGTTAATGGCTCTTGTGACCTGTAGGAGGTTTTTGTGGCTGGATCTTAGTGGTCCCGTGGTTGTAGGGTTGGAGTAGATTCTGGAGAGATGGGACTTTTAGTGGTTGGTTTATTAGTTTGTGGGCGAGTGTGAGTTGGTACCATTGAAGGAGGTGGGGAAGCTCTAGCCAGCCCAGTTCTGCTAGTGAGAGACAGTGGTGAGTACGGTAGGAAGCCCCTGTGGTGAATTTGGCGATTTTGTTGTAGCAGGTTTCGAATTTATTTAGATTGCATTGTCTAAGGTTAGTCAATATTGGAGAGGCGTAGAGTTAGGGTAGAGATGAGATGAGAATTTGCTACCGAAATTTTAGCTGCTTTGATAAGTAGTTAATGCTCCTAGTTTTTTGTGCACTTTTTTAATGGTCATGGAAATGTGAATGTCAAAGTTCAGTTTGTCTATTTCTACTCCTAGTAATTTGGTGTGTTCTGTAGGATGGATGGTGGTGTTGTCTTCTGCTGTGATGTTAAAGTGAGAGCTGTCTAGGGTAAGTTTGGTGGGTTGGAAGATAAGTAATTTTGTTTTGTTTGGGTTGAGTATTAGTTGGGCATCGGATAACCAAGTTGCAAAAGAAGAAAATGCTTCCCGTGTGACTTTCTGCAGTTCTGGTAAGGAGTGGGCTGTGCAGATGGTGGTTGAGTCATCTGCGTATTGTATGAGTGTGCCATGTGTTGTGGCTGAGGCTAGATTATTAGTGAAAATAGAGAAGAGTAGGGGTCCCAGGATGGACCCATGGGGAACTCCTATGGAGACTGGTAGTTGGGGGGATAGGTTGTCCTGCCAAGCAACTGCTTGTTGGCGGTCAGATAGGTAACTCTGAAACCAGTTGATGACTGGTTGAGAGAAGGATAGGTTATTGAGAAGAGAGATGAGTTGTTTGTGTGGGACCATGTCAGAAGCTTTAGAGAGGTCTAGGAAGGTAGCTGAGGAGAGATAACCTGCATTTTTATTTTGTAGGTTAGTGTTAGAGAAAGAGAGTAAAATTTCCAAATGGATAGGCCATTGCATTTATTTCTGCTACAAGCACCATAGAAAACCTATCCAACAGGGGAACAGACCCCACTCAACCAGGGCTGCATCTACCTCTGCAGCCTTTCGCAGAGGTGTCCCTACCAGGGACATCCTAGAAGCTTCTACCTGGAGTTCTGTGTACATACTTTCACCAAGCATTACCATCTGCCAGATTTCTCTAAATCCAGAGCTGGCTTTGCCACTGCAGTCATGCAGGGTTATAGCTGGTCCTAATGCTATCTAATTTCCTCCAACCATCCTTAGCTTTGGGAATCTACACAAATGTGATTGCAACAGTGAAACACGAAGAACATAGTACAGTCGTGTACACTTACCATAAATGTAGATGTTCAAGCGTATTCACTTTTGCAGTCCTGGTTACCCTCCCTCTGGTCCCTTAGTTATTTTGGTTATGCCTCTACTCTCCTTTACTATGCTCAAAAGCTTTTTGGTGTATTTGCTTTTTTGTTGGAGGTATAACCTTGTATATGTATAAATTTAATTGCTTCTCTTTAGGGGGGTACCTGACATCTGGGGCAAGAAAAACTGATGTAATGGCCTCGGCTGCATGTTTTATACCCCTGACATCATGGAAAATGGGACAGCAATGGATGCCGGACCCAATACTTTAATTAGGCCAATTGAGGGCTACTGCAAGCAGATAACCCAAATGTGATGACTGCAACAGTGAATACACTCGAACATATACATTTATGGTAAGTGTACACAAGTGTACTTTCTCTTGATAAAAGAAATGGACTTTCTGTAAGGTCTCCCCCACCCTACAATGTGTTCCAAACATTCCTTAAATGTTGTTGCAGTGAGTCGTCATACTCGTGACTGTGCTCTGTTTGAGTTCCTCCTCCTAAAAGCATGGAGGAAGAAATGCTTGTTAAGACATTTCAAATTTACAGGTTGCTTTTAAGTTACCTGT
Source organism: Protopterus annectens (assembly GCF_019279795.1). NCBI lineage: Eukaryota > Metazoa > Chordata > Ceratodontiformes > Protopteridae > Protopterus > Protopterus annectens. The sequence goes on from NC_056732.1 coordinate 1,707,134,622, forward strand.
ACTTTAGCTCTGCCTTGTATGGTGCCAAGTGGAATACCCGTCATGAGTCTCTCATCTTCACATGTTTTGAAGTTTTGTACCAATTGTGAAAGTTTATTTCCCATTCCATAGAAAGCCAAGCCAAGTTTAAATTGACTACCATATCTGGTATATAGTTTTCTGCACAACGTCAAGGGGAGGGGCCAGCTCTTGTATGCGATATAGCACTGCTCGACTGGGATAACCAACTGTTGTGCAAGGTTTTCTGTGTTTTTAATGTAATGATTCTTTTGAAGTATTGTGTTCATCAGCCTTCTGGTATGTGCTTCCACAGACAGTTTTATGTTTACCTTTACCTGGCTTTCATGTGGCAGTGATTTAAGAATCCACTGGTTACCTGCCAAAATATTATAGTGGGTGTATAAGTTGGTATGTGTTTTGACATTGCTTAAAATGCTTGCTGGTCATCTAGTTTGAGTATTTGAAAAACTTCATGCCGTCATCATTCAAGGTTTTCCATTTGATGATACTTCCCTTGACCCTTGTATCTCTGTAATTACATTTCTGTACCCAGTCCTTTTCCTAGTAAGAACATGCTGAATTCATGTTTACCATGAAAATGGTAAAATGTTTTTATTTTTTGATAGCTGCTTCAGTCCTGTTCATGGTCACATGGCCATGATGGAATCGGAATGGTTCCAGCGAGCAGTGGATATAATGCATAGAACCATTCTAGGAACGGTCTAAAGAGCACTTGTGTGTAGACAAAGATGACCTGCAAACTCTGACCAGCTGACACCCTAGCTGTGGAAGCAAACCTAAGAAAGTAGTATGACACTTGTGAAAGTGTAGTCTACTAAAATTTTAGTGGTATTTCCCTTGCTTTCACTGCAGATGGCTACTTACCAGCCGGATGTCTTTGTCAACACACTGTAAATACTTGCATAAATAACTTTTCTGTAAAGTAATTTTGTGGCATTAATTAGCTGCAGCAGTACTCATTCCTGTTTGACTTGCACTGTGATCAGAGACATTAGCAAATTGTTCACCTATTAATTTACATTTGCTTTATCACTATGTTGCGACATTCGACAGTCCCGGGACAAGAAGCTGCAATCATAGAAGTAAAGAATTTGCAAATAAAGGCCTTTTGGCCTACCTTCTGTTTCTCAGTTTTTTTTCCTCTTTGTTAAAGTAAAACAGTGAGTAGAAAGGTCACACCGGAAAACCAACTGGTTAAAAAACACAAAAAGAAAACTCTAGCAAAGCTAGACTTTCCACTGTGTGATGCCTTAAATCTCTTGTATCAGAGGCAACATGGGATGTATGGAAATTGCCCCTTAAGGGTATCAGGTGTTTCAGCTAAATGACAATTCTGAATGTTCTTGACTTTTTCTTTTACTTTTAAGTCTATTTATGGACAATTTCAGGTGAATAAAGCCAAACCTTTCTAGCTGTGGACATGCATGTTTCTGCCGCCTTATGGCATCATCAGTACAACATTGCTGATGATGCCATTCAGTTGGGTACGACAACCCTGTGATCTGAAGTAGTTAACTTCATTTATCTGCAACCTGTGGGTATTCAGATCCATATCCGATCTGAGCTGGCAACTTTTCAAGCATCTTCTCCGAGCTCCAAGCTCCTCCCCATTACCCATAACCCATCACCACCTCCTACCTTCCCCCAGATCTCATTTGCCGCTTCGTGCATCAGCATTGTGATCTCTGTAGCTCCAAATGTTGGGTTGTTAGTAAGTGCACTTTTTGGTAGTTTTTTCTCCAGATAGCGAGAGTGTGTTGTTTAGATGTTCATCGTGTTACACTGCTGCAGTCATTACACTTTGGTTATCCTGCCGTCAGGCGGTCCCGCAGTCGGCCAGAGTTCCAAAGTCTTGGTCTGGTGTCGGTTGTTGTCGCTTCTTCCCTGACGTCAGTGCACTAGGGGTATTTAAGATGCAGCCGACGCCATTTTCTTCAGTCTTTCTTGCCGTGCGGTGCCCGAAGCAAAAGCAGTTTGCAAGTGCCGGTCGGCCGACTCCTGAGATTTTCAAAATTGAATTTCAGAACCGAAGTCTTCAATAAAGCTAAGTACCCCGTTGGGGAAACTTTTTCTTGCTCCAGACCAATGTCAGTAAAAGTTAATAGTATTTCTTGTGGGAAGCAAATACCTCATAATGACTTTCATTCTTACTGCATTCCTTGCCTAGGCCCTGACCATGACGTTACTAGTTGTCGGTTTTGTGCTAGATTCAATAAATGCACTATTAAACGTCTGTTTGATTTTGCTTTACATTATTTTGGATGAAGATTTAATTATATAATGCCGTCGGAACAACCAATGACCGGAATGTATAAAAAACGCAAAGACAAAGAAAAAGACAGGCATCCGAGGTCCCAAAACCGACGACGAAGCCTCTTCTAGGCCAGTCGCTGGTTTGCCGGTTCTCAGTGAGGTGCTTTCGCAGCCCCTGACACCCGCTACCTCAGAGCCACAGGCCCTAACCGAGAGCCACGTGGAGACACCAAGGCCTGTGGAAACTCAAGGTATTGGGCCTACGGAAACTATACCCTCAGATGGGTCCAGAGCCGCTGAGCAGGCACCAGCTTCTGAGGGTGTTTTCAGACCTTCACAACTCACAATTAAGCCCACTACAGCAGCAAAGGCAAAGTCAAAAACACCATTAAAGACAAGGAAACAAGTACAGCATTCTCCCGAACAGTCATCCATGCCAAAGAAACAGATGGTTAAAATGGCCGAAGACCTTATTACTTTAATCAGGGGCTCCCATCCCCCTCCTGACAAAGGCCTAGGCAAGACACTGATTATGATTCCTCTGATCAGGTTTCCATTTCCTCTGATTCTTCCTCTGATCAGGGCTATTCTCTCCCTCCCTATGAGGACTCTGATGCTGAAGAGACCATTCCTTCAGCCTCACCACCTGAGGATTATTCTTTTGGGGAAACCCTGCACACCATGAGGGAGCATTTCCATTGGGAGAGCCAGGATTACTCAGAATCCAAGAAAAGGCTCAGTGATTTCCTTTTATTGCCTCAGCACAGGCCCCTGGCTATCCCCCCCTGTGCTTGATATTGTAGATTATGTTTGTTCTGAATCCAGTCTGTCTCCAGCTTCTTTACCCCCTGCACCAGTAAAGCTAGACAGGCACTACAGGGTCCCTGACTCTCATAAATTTCTTTATAAAAATCCCGCTGCAGACCCAGAAACAATTTCTCAGGGTCCTAAAGGGGTTAAAACTTCCACTGCCAAAAATCCTGTCCCCTCAGATAGGGATTCCAGAGCTCTGGACAGATGGGAGAAAAAAGTTTACACTTCTGCTACTTTAGCTGTAAGAGCTTTAAACTGTCAGTTTCACATGCTTAAATATCAACAGTATCTCATGTCATTGTTAAAGCAGAAAATGGTTACAAATATAGAAAGTCCTGACCGTAAAGAAATGCAGGATTTATTGCATGCAGTTGAACAAGTGGGGAAGCATACTCTGCAATGTGGTTTTGATTCACTAGAGGCTTCTTGTAGAGCCGCAGTTACAGGCTCAGTAATTCAAAGACATGCTTGGTTGAAGGAACAAAGTTTACCTGACCATGTTAAAGTAAAATTATTGGATGCTCCACTACAGCATGATACTTTGCTGTTTGCTGTAGCATAGACTAGATCCAGGCCTGCTGAATCTAGCTTTGTTTATATGCTTGTTGTTTGTTTGCTTGTTATTTCCCTGGAACACTAATTCCACCTAATCTGGCTTCTCAGCGCTTCTGTGGATCACTAGTGATATTTGCATTGCTTACTGTACTTATTTCCTTGTTTCACTTGAAAGAAAGTTACTGTTTGTCGTTTTTGCATTTGTTACCTGTAACACATTGCACTTAAGTTACCTGGCACTTGCTCACTAAAGCAATTATATGTCAGCACTAAAAATTAAAAGCACTACACCCTCACTCCCCACTGGCCCTTGTTTTCAATTATTAAGGAATTCCTAATATTATTCTAGCATGTCCAAAGGTCAGTTGTCAATCTCCTCTCCGGTCCAGCTGGTGAAACTGGGAATCTTGAGGCAATGTTACAACTGCCTCATATACACAGACAACCCTCCTCCTCCCAACAAATTCCAACACATGTGAAAGATGCAACCATATAGCCAAACTGGAGGCTAAGCTCTCTCAACTCAGTACTGGCATAACCAGTCAGGAGGAGAAGGAAACCACACTCACTACAATTCCAGTCTCACATAGACCTACCACGACAGCAAACCAAACACATAATCACACAAACATACTCAGAGGCTCTAAATAAAGATATGCCTAAGTAGCAGAGACCTCCAAAGTAGACACCCAAGCAACCGCTACCCCAAAACAAAACACATGCAACACATATCTCACAAAGCCAGTGTGCCAAACAGTCACAGCCCTTAAGACTAAACAACACACCTGATACACTTGTAATAGGTGACTCTATCGTCAGGCACACTGACGTCCCGCTCACCAGGCTGAACAAGGAGAGGGTCACGGTGAGCAGCCTGTCGGGCGCTAGGGTCCGCCACATAACACAAGCACTCAGGTCACTCCAAGGCAAGTACAAATATGACTCCGTCATTGTCCATGCTGGTGTGAATGACCTGAGACTTACCAACCTGGACTACATGAAAAGAGACATAAAGGAGCTCTCTGAGCATGTAGCCCAGGCCGGTATGACCCTGACCTTGAGTAGCATTTTACCCTCACCAAGAATGATGCCACAATATGAAGACAAGATGATCAATTTCAACAATTGGCTTAAGTACTGGTGTCATTCAAAGGGGATCCAATGCCTGTCAGCTTGGGATGATATGCTTGACAAGCCACGATGCTTCGCTAGGGACGGCTTGTACCTTTCACCCCTGGGCTTTCGGATATTGGCAAAGGCTCTTGCTACCCCCATAGTGCTTTTTTTAGGCAAGGCTCAAAAGACAAACCCACCTCCATAGGTATCACAAAGGATAAGAAACTAAGAGTAATGCTACTCAACGCCAGAAGTCTAAACCTCAAGATGCACACACTCGAAACTCTCCTTAGCATGGAGAACATCGATGTCTGTGCAGTAGCAGAAACCTGGTTCAGGGCTCCCGAGAGCACCCCAGCACTACCAGGTTATACCTCATACCATGCTTTTCGACCCCAAAACTTGGACCGAACCACAAAAGGAGGGGGAGTATCGATATTCATCAAAGATACCCACACCTCCAGGTTGGTGGCAAAGCACGAAGCATCAGAGACTATCCATTTGCAACTAACAGTGGGTAAAACTGCCTTCCAGTTTATAGCCTGCTACAGACCACCCTCCCAAACACAGGAACCACACTCTGCCTTCCTGAGAACACTGGAAAATATGAAGGTCTCTCCAAACACCATTATATTGGGCGACTTCAACTACCCAAACATAGACTGGGAGCATTACTCTAGCTCCAACACCCTAGCCCAAAGGTTCCTAGAATTTATAAACTCATATGCTATGGAACAACTTGTTACCACTCCCACAAGAGGGGAAAACATACTGGACCTGATCATCACCAACATGGGGACTCTATGCTCCAGACCAGAAGTGTATCCCTCACTGGTAAGATCAGACCATAAACTAATCTCCCTGGATATTCACATCCCGACCCCACCCCCTGCCCAGAAAACCACAGTGAAAAACTTCTCTAAAGCAAATTTCACACTCCTCAAAACCGAGGTGGAATCCTTCAAAGCCCCCGGGCCTGTGGAAAATACGGCCCAGACCGCAGAATCCTTTATAAACGCATTCTGTGAACACCTTCAGGAATGCATGGATCATGCGATCCCAAATAAAACCAAGACCCAATCCTCCAAAGGCAGACGTCCTGTCTGGTGGACCCCAGCCATAGACAAACTGTGCAATAGAAGGAGGAAGCTACTAAATGATGGAGCAAAATCGCAAAAAGGGAAGGCATCACTGATCAGTATTAGCAAAAAACTACAGGCACTCATAAAATTGTCTAAGGCCAGCTTCGAGAGAAAAATTGCACAGGACACTAAGGATAATCACAAGGCTTTCTTTAGTTATGTTAGGAACCTGGGTGGTAATTCCCAGGTATGCTCAGAATTAGTCCAAAATGACAAAAAATACACTGAACCCACAGACATTGCCAACATCCTAGCTGACAGGTTCAATGCAAACTTCTCCCTCCCCTCCCCACCAAAAGGGCAAATATCTATCCCAGCAGAGTGCTGCCCCCCTGACATCTCAGATGCTCAGGTAAGAGCCGCCCTCTCCAAAGCAAAAAACACCGCATCAATGGGACCAGACGGTGTCCCGGGCTGCGTCGTATATGAACTCCAATAAGAGCTAAACCCAAACATAAAACTACTGTTCAATCTCAGCCTTACTACAGGATATGTGCCCAAAGAGTGGCGTACAGCAACAGTGGTCCCTCTCCATAAAGGTGGTGCCTCAACGGATCCTGGAAACTATCGCCCCATAAGCCTGACTAGCTTGGTCTGCAAAGCTATGGAAAGGACCATCATGGACCTCATAAATAAAGATATTGGGGACCTACAGACACTGGATCCTACCCAGTTTAGCTTTGTTAAGGGCAGATCCTGCCTCTTAAACCTGGTTGATTTCTTTGAAACAGTCACCAAGGCCATTGGAGGGAAGGTGGTCCACACAGCCTACCTGGACCTCGCAAAAGCCTTCGATACAATTCCCCACTCGGGCATTATAGATAAGCTCACCAGCTTAAATATAAACCCCTATGTCACTAGATGGATTGCAAACTGGCTCAAGGACAGAACCCACATGGTTAGAATTGCTGGAACCATGTCAGACTCCAAACCAGTTACAAGTGGTGTCCCACAAGGCTTAGTCCTGGGACCTCTCTTGTTCGGTATATATTTCTCGGAGGTACAGGCCAACACAGAAGGACTGTGGCTGACCAAGTTCGCAGATGACTGCAAACTGGGCGCCATAATCGACTCTCCAGCCAACACAAGCATCCTCCAAAAGGGCCTCATAGAAACAGACAAAATGCCAAAAAGTGTATAGTCATCCCCTTTGGCAAAAACAAAGTGCCCACAAATTACCACATAGGTGGTAATCCATTAAGTACAGAAGAAGTAATTAGGGACCTGGGGACCCAAGTTGATAGCGATCTCTCATTTGACAACCACGTTGCCAAAGTGGTTAGAAAAACATTTTATATAGCCCACCTAATCATGAAGGGATTCACATCTAGATCAGGGTAGGTCATCTTGCCTCTTTACTCATCCCTCATCAGGCCCATAATTGAGTACAATGCCTCTTTTGGGATGTACCTTACCAGACACCTGCAGCAACTGGAAAAACCCCAAAAGTACCTCACCAAGAGGATCAAAGGGCTCAAACAGGTGCCATATGCTGCCCGGTTAGAGAAACTCCAGCTCTACTCAGTGGCATACCGCCTGTTCAGGGGCAATCTGTGCCTGACGTATAAAGCCATGTCCAACCCGGAATTAATGGACATGCTGCACCTCAGAAAATCCAAATCCCATTGAGCTACGCGCTCGAGAGACTTGAACCTCAGCACTGAAATAAATAGGACATGCTGGAGGGACAGATTCATAACCCAGAGGCTCCCTTCACTCTGGAATAAAATCCCAGTCCAGGTTAGGCAGAGTCCCTCATTGACTCTCTTCAAGAGGAATCTTGATGAGTGGATGGGAGATCGTAGGTTTACCCCGGGTATCACTTCTGTGTCACTGTTAGACAGAGGCACAGTATACTAACCTCGAAAAAGGGCATAGCAAAATAAATTTAAAATGGGTGGCGAAAGCTAAACACATTCTGGCTAGGCTTATAAATGCCCTAGGGCAGATAGCCTAGTATGAACCTATGAACCTATGGTGTTAAGGCAGAAGAGATGTTAAAGAAAATGGAGGATAAAACAAAGTCAATGCAAACGGTGAAAGATTTCTTACAGGTTCAACCACCTAGATTTAGCAGAAACTGGCCTTCAAAAAATTGGTCCTTTCCAGTGTCAGAAAGGCCACGAAGAGGCAGATACAGACGCCCAAGAGGAAGATCTCAGCCTCAAGGCTCCTACAGACCTAAACAATGGGGTGCTTCAGCCCCCAAAGGAGGAGAAGACAAATCACAGCCTTATAGGAAACGGTCACAATGACTTCCATCTGTAAATGCCAAGCTCTTACCAGTTGACAGCACCCCTAGGAGGACAGCTAGCACTTTTCTCAAAAAATTGGCACAGGATCACCCAAGACCAATGGGTGCTCAATATAGTTTCTCAGGGGTACAGGTTCCACTTCCACATGCTTCCAAAACCCAAAGGTATGCCAAACCTGCCACAAAACCAATGGGCAGAGGCACAAAAACAGGTTGCTGCTCTTATGGATATGGGAGCTATTCAAAAAGTTCCACAAAAAGAACAGGGACAAGGATTTTACTCAGGACTTTTCTTAGTACTCAGAAAAGACAAAGCCTGGAGACCAATACTGGACCTGTCAATCCTAAATATTTTCCTGGATGTTCCAAAATTCAAAATGTTAACACAACTTCTGCACATGCTGGGCAAGTAGGCTTGGCTAGTTACTTAGGATCTCAAGGAGGCATACCTGCACGTCCCAATCAGACAATCGTGCATTAGATACCTCAGATTTATAGCAGGCTCAATGCATTACCAATTCTCTGCACTGCCCTTTGGCTTATCTACTGTGCCCAGGGTCTTCACAAAATGCCTGGCACCAGTAATTGCATTTTGCAGACAAAAAGGAATTCAAATATATCCTTACTTGGATGACTGCCTTATTCAAGCAGAAAGCAAGGACATTCTTCTAAAGCACCTGGCGTCTGTAAAAAGATTGCTAATTTGCCTAGGGTACACAGTAAACGAAAAGAAATCAAAACTAGTGCCTTCTCAAGAGATAATATTCCTGGGTGCAAGCTTAAATACATCTGCCCAGATGGCTTATCTCACGCCAGACAAACAAAGGCAACTGATTCATTACTTCCAAATGATGGCAACAAAGACCCAGCTCCCTGCAAGAAAAATTCTGCAGGCCCTGGGTTTCATGGCATCCTGCATTCTACTAATTCCATATGCAAAACTGCATATGAGGAAACCACGATGGTATCTGAAAAGTGTTTGGACTCAGCATTGTTACAGCCTAGAGACAATCATAACCTTGATTCCCTGCCTACAACAGGAGTTTCGATGGTGGTCCCAGGCCTGTCACCACAACAAGGGACAGCCTTTCACCTTACCTACAGCCAGGCAGTCAATAACAACGGATGCATCGGATTATGCCTGGGGAGCACATATGGCAGGAAAATGTATTTAGGGCACGTGGCCCAAGGAACAAATGCATCTTCACATCAATCAAAAAGAGATGCTAGCTGTACAGAATGCCCTGACGGTTTTCAAGGACCTAATACATCCAGGACAACTACTAATAAAGACGGACAATACCACAGTTATGTGGTACATAAACAAGCAAGGGGGCACACATTCCTACCCCCTATGCAGACAAGCCATGACTTTGTGGAACACAGCACTGACCTACCAGGTACATCTGCAAGCCCAATTCCTGCCAGGAACAAAAAATACACTGGCAGACGAACTAAGCAGATATCTCATGGATACTCACAGGATGTAAATGGAAGCTAAATCCACAAGTGTTCAACATGATAACAAGGAAATGGGGACGCCCAGACATAGATCTTTTTGCCTCCCCTCACAATTCCCAAATCCCTCATCTTCTGACACAGCAAAACAATCAGATTCTGCACAGTCAACTCCGAACCTTAAACCTGGCAGCATGGCAGATAAAGTAGCTACTCAGACTGCACCTCTCTCTAAAGCTGTTATGGATGTAATTTTGGAAGCCAGGTGGGCCAGCAGTAGGAAATCTTATGCAGACAAATGAAAGAGATTCTATGCTTGGAACCAGGCACACGGGCTCAACCCACTGGTCCCTAATATACCTCAGATTTTGCAATACCTGACTTGGATGTTGGACAAAGACCTATCTTTTTCATCTATTAAAATCCATGCCTCTGCCATTTCAGCACGTTACAATACGAATCCTCCTATTTTTTCACATTCTCTACTACGACAGTACCTCAGAGGGGCAAAGAATATAAGACCCCCTAGGAGAGCAACAGTACCTACTTGGGACCTCAGTTTTGTTTTAGAAAAACTAACACTGCCTCCATTTGAACCAGCCAGCACAGCTGATCTAAAATTCTTGTCATGGAAAACTGCTCTGCTCCTAGCAATAACTTCAGCAAGAGGAGTCTCAGAGTTTCAGGCATTGATGGCTGTGGAACCTTTCCTCATTTTTCATCAGGACAGGGTTTCTGTTAGGGCAAACCCAACATTCATGCCAAAAGTGGTCTCCAGTGTGGCCTTAAACCAAACCATTCATTTGCCTACTTTCTATGCAAATCCCCAGAATAAAGGGGATAGACTTCTGCACGCTTTGGGTATACACAAGCAGCTACGATTTTATTTAGACAAAAAAGCTTTCAGAAAAACTGAGCAACTGTTTATAGCTTATGCTGCAGGATCACAAGGAAAGCCTATTACAAAGCAGACAATCTCCAAATGGGTAGGACACTGCATCCGCTTCTGTTATGCACAACATGGCAAATCTGTGCCTAAGGGCATTAGGCCTCATTCTACCAGAGCAGCAGCCATTTCAGCAGCTTTCCTCAGAGGGGTACCAACCAAAGACATATTAGAAGCTGCAACCTGGAGCTCAGTGCACACTTTCACCAAGCACTACCACTTACCTCTCTACTCTAAATCCAGAGCAGGCTTTGCCACTGCAGTTCTGCAGGGCTTGTTAGCCTCGCCAAATCCAATATAGACCCAGCCACCCAACCTCAGCTTTGGGATTCTACCCAAGTGTAATGATTGCAACAGTGAAACACGATGGATATAGTACAGTTGTGTACCTACCATAAATGTAGATGTTGGAGTGTCACTGTTGCAGTCCAGGTTGTCCAACCCACCATCCCCCTCTTTGCTGGGACTATTCTGTACTTCTCAACTCTATACAACCTATGTGGTGTATTTGCTTGTAGATGAAGGAAATGTTTATAGCAATATATGCATGGTTGTTTGGCATATTTGTATCTTTTCAGCCTTCCTGTCTTGGGGCACCTGACGTCTGGGGCAAGAAAAACTGAAGAAAATGGCATCGGTTGCAACTTTTATACCCCTGGCGCACTGATGTCAGGGAAGAGGCGACAGCAACCGATGCCGGACCAAGACTTTGGAACTCGGGCTGACTGCAGGTCGCCTGCCAGCAGGATAACCCAAGTGTAATGACTGCAACAGTGAATACACTCGAACATCTACATTTATGGTAGGTACACAACTGTACTAGCTTACCCTCTGTGTCGCGAGGCCATGAGAGTGTGGGAGTGGGCGATCCCCACCATTCGATTTCTGATTGCAACGCACATTCAGGGACGCTCCCAACATTTTAGCGGACAGATTGAGTCGGGCTATTCTAATGCCATACGAGTGGTCTCTGAAACGATCGATAGTGGAGGAGATATTCGTTGTGTGGGGTCAGCCTTGCTGCGATCTCCTCACATCTCCTTCCAATGCGAAGTGCAGCGAGTTCTTCTCTCAAATCCCTTCACCAGGGGATTCCCCCAGAGACGCTCTAGTCCATGCTTGGCCTCCCAGGTTACTATATGCTTATCCCCTGTTACCTCTCATTCCGAAGTTTCTTCAGAAAGCTTGCAGACTAGGGTGCAAAGTGATCCTCATTGCCCTGTTCTTGCCTCATTAGATGTGGTTCCCCTTCCTCTGGTTTCATGTTCTAGCTCCTTCTTGGATTCTGGATCCTTGCCTGGATCTCATCTTTCATCCCTTGGGTGCTTGTCCACCCAACCTGGACAGCCTCAAGCTGATGGCTTGGTTGCTCCAGTTCCCTTGATTGCCAGGACTCCCGGTCTTTCATCTTCTGTAAAAACTATTTTGGTGGCATCCCATAAGGCCTCCACTAGGAAGATTTACCACAGTTAATGGAAATGATTCTCTATTTGGGCTTCTCAGAGGAACCTGGATCCCTTTACAGCCCCTATTCCTGCAGTGTTGGATTTCTTAGCCAATATTTTTCAACAAAGGGCTAGATGTTCATCGTGATACCCTGCTGCAGTCATCACACTTGGGTTATCCTGTTGTCAGGCGGTCCCGCAGTCAGCCGGAATTCCAAAGTCTTGGTCTGGCGTCGGTTGCTGTTGCTTCTTCCCTGACGTCAGTGTGCCAGGGGTATATATAATGCAACCGATGCCATTTTCTCCAGTCTTTCTTGCCGCGCGGTGCCCGAAGCAGAAGCAGTTCGCAAGTGCCGGTCGGCAGACTCCTGAGATTTTCGAATTCGAATTTCAGACCGAAGTCTTCTATAAAGCTAAGTACCCCATTGGGGAAACTTTTCTTGCCTTAGACCGATGTCAGAAAAAGTTAACAATTGTATTTCTTGTGGGAAGCAAATACCTCATAAGGATTTTCATTCTTATTGCATACCTTGCCTAGGCCCAGACCACAACGTCACTAGTTGTCATTTTTTTTCTAGGTTTATTAAGCGTACTTTTAAAAGACGCTTTGATTTCACACGACACTACTTCAGTAGGAAATTTAACTACACCATGCCGTCGGAGCAACCGATTACCGGCGTGCACAAAAAAACGCAAGGATAAGGACAGACAGCCCAGGCCTATGCCAGATTCCGAGGCCTCAGCTGGTCCAGTCTCCAGTCCTCAGTGAGGCTCCGATGCAGCCCCTGACTACCGCAGATATGGAACCCGAAACCGCTACGGAAATTTTGGCGGAATGCACCAGGCCGACGCAGCCATTTAGTTCAGGCCCTTTCGACGACATTGCTGCGAAAGACATCGGTGCTACAGAAACGCCATCGGTTTCTGATGGCGTTTTCAGACCGACGCTCACCATTAAAACGTTTTCTAAGACGAAGACTCCTACTAAATCTAAAAGGACTGCACTTCAGTCTCCTGTTCAAGGCCCCATGCCTAAGAAACAGATGCTCAAAATGGCTGAAGATTTGATCTCTTTAATCAGGGGTTCCCAGCTCCCTCCTGACAAAAGGCCAAGACAAGAGGAAGATTATGCATCCTCTGAACAAGTGTCCATTTCTTCAGACTCCTCTGAGGACCAAGATTACTCCTTCTCCCCTTATGAAGATTCTTATGCTGAGGATTCTATTCCCTCAGCTTCTCCTCCTGAAGACTACTCCTTTTGGGAAACCTTACACACTATGAGGGAACATTTTCACTGGGAAGGTCAGGACTACTCTGACTCGAAGAAAAGGCTCAGAGAGTTTCTTTTACTCCCCCAACACAGACCACTTGCCATCCCACCAGTTTTGGACATTGTGGATGATGTTTACTTAGAATCCAGTTTGAACCCAGACTCTCTACCTCCTGCTCCGGCTAAGCCTGACAGATGCTATAGAGTGCTTGATTCCCACAAATTTCTTTACAAAAGCCCTGTAGCTGACCCAGAGACCATCTCCCAGGGTCCCAAGGGGGCTAAGGCTTCTATGGCTAAAAACCCTGTACCTTCTGAGAGGGATTCCAGAGCACTAGACAGGTGGGGAAAAAGGTTTACACCTCAGCCACACTAACTATGAGGGCACTAAATTGCCAATTTCACATGCTTAAGTATCAGCAATTTCTAATCTCTCAGTTAAAGCAAAGAATAACCACTCTCCCTCAATAATCTGAATTGAAAGAAATACAGGATCTGTTGCACGCCACTGAACAGGTGGGCAAACATACCTTACAATGTGGGTTTGATTCTTTGGAGGCCTCCTGCAGAGCAGCTGTCACTGGGTCTGTTATAAGTAGGCATGCTTGGTTAAAGGAACAAACTCTGCCTGATCATGTTAAAGAAAAACTAGATGCTCCCTTACAGCAGGATGTTCTTTTTGGAGTTAAAGCAGAAGTCGTCTTAAAGAAAATGGAGGATAAGGCAAAATCTATGCAGACAGTCAAAGATTTCTTACGGGTACAACCCCCCTCGCTTCAGCAGAAACTGACCAACCAATAATTGGTCCTTTCCAGCTACTGACAGACCACAGAGGGGTAAATACAGACGTCCAAGGGGCAGAGGACAACCACAAGCCCAGTACAAACTTCGCCAATGGTGCAGTACAACACAGAATGGAGGAGAAGACAGGTCCCAATCCACCAGAAGGCAAACTCAATGACTTGCACCTCATCTGGCCAAGCAATACTCTCTTGGCAGCCCCCTTGGGAGGAAAACTCGCACTTTTTTCAGACAACTGGCACATTGTCACAAAGGACAAATGGGTCCTAGACATAATTTTACGAGGATACAGATTCCACTTTCACACCTTGCCAATGAAAAGAGGAATGCCAAACCTGCTACAAAATCAATGGGCAGAGGCACAAAAACAAATTACAGCTCTCATGGACATGAGAGCCATTCAACTGGTACCTACTCTAGAGCAAGGTCAAGGATTTTATTCAAGACCCTTTCTAGTGCCCAGAAAGGAAAATGCCTGGAGACCAATTCTGGACCTTTCAATTCTAAACACTTGCTTACAAGTACCCAAATTCAAGATGCTAACACTACAGCAGCTTCTTCCCATGTTGGGCAAGGAAGCATGGCTAGTAACGTTGGACCTCAAGGAGGCATACCTGCATGTCCCTATCAGACAAAGTTGCAGAAGATCCCCCAGTTTCATTGCAGGTTCAACCCATTACCAATTCTCTGCACTGCCCTTTGGCTTATCTACTGCGCCCAGAGTCTTCACAAAATGCCTGGCACCAGTAATTGCATACTGCAGACAAAGAGGAATTCAAATATATCCATACCTGGACGACTGCCTCATCCAAGCAGAAAGCGAGGACATTCTCTTACATCATCTGGCCTTTGTAAAACATCTACTAAACTGCCTGGGGTACACAGTAAATGAAAAGAAGTCAAAACTAATACCCTCACAAAATATGACATTCCTGGGTGCCAGCTTGAATACAGCGGCCCAGAAGGATTATCTTACGCCAGAGAAGCAACTATAACTGACTCAATATTTCAAAACAATGGCAACAAAGACCCAATTAACTGCAAGAAAAATTCTGCAGGCCTTGGGCTTCATGGCATCTTGCATACTAATAATACCATTTGCAAAGCTGCATATGAGGAAATTACAGTGGTACCTAAAAAGCGTATGGTCTCAACACAGCCACAGCTTGGACACAATGATATCTCTCATTCCTTGCCTACAACAGGAATTTCTATGGTGGTCACAGGCATGTCACCTCAACAAGGGTCACCTTTTCACCTTGCCCCCAGCCAGGCAAACTATCACAACAGATGCATCAGATTACGCCTGGAGGCACACATGGCAGGACAGTGCGTTCAAGGCGTATGGACTGCAGATCAAGGGAATCTGCACATAAACCAAAAAGAGATGCTAGCTGTACAGAAAGCTCTGACAGCCTTCAAGGATCTATTACATCCAGGACAACTTACAATAAAGATGAACAACACCACAGTAATGTGGTACATAAACAAACAAGAGGGTACACATTCCTACCCTCTATGCAGGCAAGCAATGATCTTATGGAACACAGCTCTGGCTTACCAAGTTCAGTTACAAGCTCAATTCCTGCCAGGACAGAAGAACACATTGGCAGACCACCTCAGCAGAAACATCAAGGATCCCCACGAGTGGAAACTAGATCCACAAATATTAATAAGGTAAAACAGATTAGGGCGAAACACAGCTCACAAATAAAAAGACCAAATGGCATCAATCCAAGGACAAAGTGTCAAACGTCCAGTCCCATAAACGATAGAAAAATCCAAAAAAGTAGAACACGTAGTTTATTACAAACAGGTACCAGAGTTAGCGCTTTCACCTTTCGGTTTCTTCAGACTCAATAAAAGGTACAAAAATGCTGAGTCTTAAATACCATTAAAGGCGGGAAGTTCTAGTTAATCAAACCTCATTAACAAACTAATATACTTCTTAAAGAAATACATCCAGAGACAGAAGGAAAAAACAATACCCTACAACTAATACATCAAAAGTACAGGGGTATATACACATATATGATATATAAACCTACACATAAAATGTAGAAAATGTAGAAAACATCACAATACATTCAAATAGAGCACATGTGAAAAATATATAAAAATAAAAACAGGTAAAAAATAAATAAAAATGCTTAATAAGCTGTGGGGCAACACATATACTAAACACAGAGAGTGTATGCTAATAGAGCCTAAAATCTTATAAAGCTAAGCTATGTAACTCTCAATCTCCTCATTCTCAGAAAAGGTTTCAAAGATAGCTTAGCATTAAGGCCAGGACTCACATCTGACCTAAGCTTCATAATCCAAATATTCTCTCTGTTTTCAGTGTGTGTCCAGATGTCACCTCCATGACTAGTAACGTTGATGGTCTCTATGATCCTAAAACTAAATGTATGAGTGTCATCTGTATCTAACACATGTTTGGCTAATGCATTGATTTTATTCCTAATTCTAATATTATAAAGGTGTTCACGTACCCTGTCCCTTAGACATCTGTTTGTTTTGCCAATATAAAATGACGAACAGATGTTACACGTAGCTAAATAGACAAGGTCTCTAGACATACAATTCCCTCTGGCCTTAAATAAATAGGGAATTGAAGTGGTAGGATGCACAAAAACATGATCACCACAAATAAAATCACAAAAATTACATTTACCACATTTCCTAGTCCCATATGAAGGCACTAAAGTTTCATTAATACTGATACATCTATCACAAAGTAACCTCTTGAGATTTTTCTTGTTCTTATATCTAAATCGTGGAAAATCTCCAACAATACCTTTAATGTATGGATCTACCATCAAGATATCCCAATGTTTCCTCACTACATCCTTAATATTTCCAATGTCTTTAGTATAAAACACTGAAAATGCTGTAGGATTGTACATAGAGGTGGCAGTAATAGAAGGTGTATCAGAAGATACAACATTCAAATGGATGTCAGAAAAATATGGAGCAGCTGCTCCAGACCTTAACTCAAAAATATACCATCCATGCCTTTCATAATATCATCAATATGGTACCCCCGCATGGCCAACCTATCATCCAGATCAGACAGATCATGGTAAAAACCAAGATCTGTTGGATTATATCTGGAAGTCCTCATACTCTGTCCCCTGACTATATTATTGAAAATGAACCCAGGGTGCATACTATGTCGATGTAAAATGGAGTTTTTGTGACAGGACTTTCTATAAACTCCAGTATTGATGGACCCATTAGTTAACCGCTCAACAAAGACATCCAAAAAAGGTATCCTATAATAAGAAGTCTCATGACTAAAATGAAGATAATCAGTACAAGTGTTCAAATCAAGTATAAAAGTTTCCAACTGTTCCAAAGACCCCTTCCATAACAGGAAGAGGTCATCTACAAATAATCTGTAGAAGGAAACGTTCAATAAAATATCGATGTGTGAGCATGTACCTTGCTTCCCATTCAGCCATAAAAAGGTTGGCGTAGCTATTGGCACATGATGTGCCCATAGCTACGCCATCCAGTTGGAGAAAAAACTGTTGTTCAAAGCAAAAAACATTGGTATTCAAAACGATATCCAAAAAAGTCAATAACAGTTGAATCTTCTCTTCACTCAAATCAGAGTGACTTACTAAGTAGTGCTTAATCATTTCCATACCAACAAAGTTGGGAATAACGGTAAACAAGGAATTAACATCCATAGTAACAAACATAAAATCTTGAGTCTCAGAAAAACATTTCAAGTGATCATATAGATCTATCAAGAACTGTTTAGTATCTCTTAAGATATGCTGATGGGCATCCACTACAGGTCTTAAATGTTTCTCAATGTATAGAGAAAAAGGCTCGGTCAACCACCCACCACCTGACACAATGGGTCTAAGTGGAGGATGGATCAAGTCCTTATGAACCTTTGGTAACCCTTTAATTAAAGGAACCAAAAGATAAGTCACATCAAGAAAAGAAAATAAAGAAATATCTATCATACCCTTATGTAGCAAGTCCTCCAAAATAGAATGTATCCTGGAACTATAGCCAGCTAAAGAGTTGAAGGAGATGCGTTTATAAAACTTTTTATCACTTAACATATCCATCATAGCAATGGAATAATCACTGGAATTCATAATCACAATCCCACCTCCCTTGTCAGCTGGTCTCAAGGAGATGGAGGGATCGTTCATTAATGCTTTAAGCGCCATCCTCTCAGCACGTGTTAAATTATCTTTCTTTCTATATTTGATATCCCTCATTCTGTATAAATCATCTACCATTTTACTAAATGCTCAGGGGACAGAGTATGAGGACTTCCAGATATAATCCGACAGATCTTGGTTTTTACCATGATCTGTCTGATCTGGATGATAAGTTGGCCATGCGGGGGTACCATATTGATGATATTATGAAAGGTATGGATGGTATTTTTGAGTTAAGGTCTGGAGCAGCTGCTCCATATTTTTCTGACATCCATTTGAATGTTGGATCTTCTGATACACCTTCTATTACTGCCACCTCTATGTACAATCCTACAGCATTTTCAGTGTTTTATACTAAAGACATTGGAAATATTAAGGATGTAGTGAGGAAACATTGGGATATCTTGATGGTAGATCCATACAGTAAAGGTATTGTTGGAGATTTTCCACGATTTAGATATAAGAACAAGAAAAATCTCAAGAGGTTACTTTGTGATAGATGTATCAGTATTAATGAAACTTTAGTGCATTCATATGGGACTAGGAAATGTGGTAAATGTAATTTTTGTGATTTTATTTGTGGTGATCATGTTTTTGTGCATCCTACCACTTCAATTCCCTATTTATTTAAGGCCAGAGGGAATTGTATGTCTAGAGACCTTGTCTATTTAGCTACGTGTAACATCTGTTCGTCATTTTATATTGGCAAAACGAACAGATGTCTAAGGGACAGTGCGTGAACACCTTTATAATATTAGAATTAGGAATAAAATCAATGCATTAGCCAAACATGTGTTAGATACAGATGACACTCATACATTTAGTTTTAGAATTATAGAGACCATCAACGTTACTAGTCGTGGAGGTGACATCTGGACACACACTGAAAACAGAGAGAATATTTGGATTATGAAGCTTAGGTCAGATGTGAGTCCTGGCCTTAATGCTAAGCTATCTTTGAAACCTTTTCTGAGAATGAGGAGATTGAGAGTTACATAGCTTAGCTTTATAAGATTTTAGGCTCTATTAGCATACACTCTGTGTTTAGTATATGTGTTGCCCCACAGCTTATTAATCATTTTTTATTTATTTTTTACCTGTTTTTATTTTATATATTTTTCACATGTGCTCTATTTGAATGTATTGTGATGTTTTCTACATTTTCTACATTTTATGTGTAGGTTTATATATCATATATGTGTATATACCCCTGTACTTTTGATGTATTAGTTGCAGGGTATTGTTTTTTCCTTCTGTCTCTGGATGTATTTCTTTAAGAAGTATATTAGTTTGTTAATGAGGTTTGATTAACTAGAACTTCCCGCCTTTAATGGTATTTAAGACTCAGCATTTTTGTACCTTTTATTGAGTCTGAAGAAACCGAAAGGTGAAAGCGCTAACTCTGGTACCTGTTTGTAATAAACTACGTGTTCTACTTTTTTGGATTTTTCTATCGTTTATGGGACTGGACTTTTGACACTTTGTCCTTGGATTGATGCCATTTGGTCTTTTTATTTGTGAGCTGTGTTTCGCCCTAATCTGTTTTGCCTTATTAACATTCGTTATTGCTGCTTGGTTTGGGCGTTCACCCTGTTTCATATACTTCTTTACTTAGATCCACAAATATTTGCAATGATAACTCAAAAATGGAGCCTTCCAGACATAGACCTGTTTTTCAGTCCTCAAAACTATCAACTAACAAAATTTTGTACAAGGACACTTCACCATCAAGCTTGGAAAGTGGACGCACTCTCTTTCAGTTGGAAAAACCTGACAGTATATGCCTTCCCTCCATTGCCTCTCCTCACAAAGGTACTTCTGAAAGTCAAAAATGGAGATACCACGACTGATTCTCATAGCCCCAGACTGGCCACGCCAGCACTGGTATCTGCTATTGAGGAATCTGGCCCACGGCCCACCATGTTATTGCCACAAATTCCCCATTTGCTCACACAACAAAACAATCAGATTCTTCACAGCCAGCTCAAAACCCTAAATCTGGCTGCATGGCAAATCAACTAAGCATCCAGCCAGCTCCTCTTTCCCAAGCAGTTCTGGATGTTGTTCTGGAAGCCAGGAGGCCAAGCACCAGGAAGGCTTATTCGGACAAATGGAAAAGGTTTTGTGCCTGGAACCAAACTAAAGGCCAAGACAATTCAGCCTCACATGCCTCACATTCTACAGTATTTAACTGAGAATGTTGCACAAAGGACTTTCTTTCTCCTCCATTAAAATCCATGCTTCAGCTATTTCAGCCCACTACAACACGGGTCCACCTTTATTTTCGCATCCACTTCTAAGGCAGGTCCTCAGAGGGGCAAAAAACATTAGACCACCCAGGAGAGCTCCTACACCAACATGGGACCTCAATTTTGTTCTGGAAAAACTAACGCTACCTCCCTTTGAACCAGCTTTCTCTGCAGATCTTCAGTTCCTGACATGGAAGACTGCCCTGCTGCTAGCAGTAACTTCAGCTGGAAGAGTCTCAGAGCTACAGGCACTAATGGCAGTGGAACCTTTCCTCATTTTTCATCAAGTCAGAGTTTCTCTACGAACCAATCCTTCCTTTATGCCTAAGGTGGTTTCCAGTGTGGCCTTAAATCATACCATCCACTTACCCACCTTCTTCCCAAATCCACAGAACAAAGGTGAGAGACTCCTGCATTCTTTGGACATTCACAGGCAACTTCATTACTACTTGGACAAAATTAAGACTTTCAGAAAATCTGACCAGCTCTTTGTATCCTATGCTACAGCTTCTCAAGGGAAGGCTATATCAAAGCAAACCATTTCCAAATGGATAGGTCATTGCATACGTTTCTGCTATACCCATCATGGAAAACCAGTTCCTGCTACCATTAGGTCCCACTCTACCAGGGCAACAGCTACTTCTACAGCCTTTCTCAGGGGGGTTCCAACCAAGGAGATTTTAGAAGCTTCAACTTGGAGTTCAGTGCACACCTTTACCAAACACTATCACTTACCTCTTTACTTCGCCACTGCAGTTCTGCATGGCCTTATAGCCTCCACTAACCCTCTATGATACCTCCTCCCATCCTTAGCTTTGGGATTCAACCCAAGTGTGATGACTGCAGCAGGGTAACACGATGAACATAGTACAGTTTTGTACCTACCATAAATGTAGATGTTCGAGTGTTCACCCTGCTGCAATCCAGGTTACCCTCCCTCCATCCCCTCTGATCTACTGGCTAAATCTCTTCAATACCTTACTGATGTATTTGCTTATAGCTGAAGGGATTTTGTGTTTGTGCAGAGGTTACTCAATTCGGTACTAATTACTGACCACCTTTTTGGGGGCACCTGACATCTGGGGCAAGAAAAACGCCGGACCAAGACTTTGGAATTCCGGCCGACTGCGGGACTGCCTGACGACAAGATAACCCAAGTGTGATGACTGCAGCAGGGTGAACACTCGAACATCTACATTTATGGTAGGTACAAAACTGTACTTTCTTCCACGGTGAAGGTGTTACTGCAGCTATCTCTAATTTCCATGTCTGTGAAAACGTGAATGCCCTGGCCTCTTCTAGACTGTGTGTAATGCCTTTCTTAAAGGCCCCTTTTCTTTTATGTCCTCCAGTTAAGGACTCTGTTCCTCCTTTAGACCTTACCTTGGTTCTGCAGGCTTTAGTTGCTCCCCCCTTTGAACCTGAAGCATCAGTAGATTTGAAGTTCTTATCCTGGAAGACAGCCTTCCTAGTGGGCATTATGTCGGCTATGAGGGTTTCTGAGATTCATGCTTTGTCTGCCGTGCCCCTTTACTTGATCTTCCATAAGGACAGGGTTTCTCTCCACACAAACCCTTCCTTCTTACCAAAAGTAGCTTCTGAATCAAACATTAATCAAACAATTAACTTGCCTGATGTTCTTCGTGTTTCACTGTTGCAGTCATTACATTAGGGTAATCTGCTGGCAGGTTGCCCTCAGCTGGCCTGAATAACAAAGTCTTGGGTTCTGCGTCGGTTGCTGTCTCCTCTTCCATGACATCAGGTCGTCAGGGGTATAAAGCCTGCAGCAGGCACCATTTTATTCAGTCTTTCTTGCCGTGCAGTGCCTGAAGCAGAAGCAGTTCGCAAGTGCCAGTCGGCTGACTCCTGACATTTTTGCATTAGAGTTTCAGAACCGAAGTCTTCAAACTAAAGCTAAGTACCCTGTTGGGGAAAGTTTTTCTTGCTCCTTACCGATGTCAGTAAAAGTTAATTGCATTACTTGTGTGAAGCAAATGCCTCATAAGGATTTTCATTTGTACTGTATTCCTTGCCTAGGCCCAGATCATAACGTGCCTTGCTGTTGGTTTTGTGCTAGATTTAACCAATGCACTATTAAGCGTTGGTATATTTTTGGCTCTAAATATTTTGGATCAAGATTTAATTATTCTGAAATGTCATAGGTTAGCAATCCAACTACCGGAGTTCACAAAAAGCGCAAAGAAAGAGACAGACCGTCGAGGTCCAAAACCGATGAAGAAACCACTTCTAAGCCAGCCGCCGGTTCACTGGTATTCAGTGAGGCACTTTTGCAGCTCCTTATACCTGCTACTTTTGAGTCGCAGGCCTCTACTGAGACCCATTCAGAGTCCGGTATGCCATGAGATTCTCAGAATATTGAACCCGTGGATGTCTCTTCCTTGGATGGGTCCGGAGCCGCTGAGCAGGCACCGGCTTCTGAGGGTGTTTTCAGGCCTGAACATTTTTATATTAAACAGATGCCAGCCTCAAAAACCAGATCAAAAACATCTTCTGTGTCTAAAATACTGATGCATGAGCCACGTGCTCAGGCCCCTGTGCCTAAAAAACAGATGATCAAAAATGGCTGAGGACTTGATTACCTTGATCAGGGGTTCCCAACCCCCCCCTCCCCCCCACACTAAGAGGCCTAGGCAAGGCACTGATTATGAATCTTCAAATCAGGTTTCCATTTCTTCTGATTCCTCTTCTGATCAGGAATTTTCTATTCCACCCTATGAGGATTCTGATGCAGAAGAATCCATCCCATCTGTATCTCCTCCTGAGGATTGCTCTTTTGGAGAAACTTTGCATACTCTAATGGAACATTTTCACTGGGAGAGTCAGGACTTCTCTGAATCAAAAAAGAGGCTTAGGGATTTCCTTCTTCTTCCTCAGCATAGGCCTTTGGCAATACCTCCTGTTTCAGACATTGTTGATGATGTGTTTTCGGAATCAAGCATGGCTCCTGAT
Organism: Protopterus annectens; assembly: GCF_019279795.1. Classification (NCBI taxonomy): domain Eukaryota; kingdom Metazoa; phylum Chordata; order Ceratodontiformes; family Protopteridae; genus Protopterus; species Protopterus annectens. Next base: position 1,707,158,105 of record NC_056732.1, read on the forward strand.
TCCTTACCTCCGGCTCCTAGTAAGTCAGACAGATATTACAGGGTTCCTGACTCCCACAAATTTCTATTCAGAAATCCTGCTGCTGATCCTGAGACTATTTCACAGGGTCCCAAGGGTGTAAAGGCCTACAATCAGAAATCCTACCCCCTCTAATAGAGATTCCAGAGCACTGGATAGATGGGGAAAGAAGGTTTATATGTCTGCAACCTTGGCAGTTAGGGCCTTAAACTGCCAGTCTCATATGCTTAAATATCAACAGCATGTTATGGGCTTACTGAAACAGAAAATGATGTTGATTTCTGATTGTGTGGAAAATAAAGAATTACAGGAATTATTGCATTCAGCATAACAGGTTGGAAAGCATACTTTGCAATATGGTTTTGATTCCTTGGAGGCCTCTTCCAGGGCCGCAGTTACTGGATCTGTGATTAGAAGACATGCCTGGCTCAAGGAGCAAAACCTGCCTGATCATGTTAAAGCTAAATTGTTGGATGCTCCCTTGCAGCATGGTACTCTGGTAATAAGACAGAAGAGATTTTAAAGAAAATGGAAGACAAAGCTCAGTCTATGCAAACTGTAAAAGTTTTCTTGCAAGTGTAGCCACCCAGGTTCAGTAGGCATTGGCCTACTAAAAATTGGTCCTTTCCTCTGTCCAACAGAGCCACTCAAGGCAAATCCAGGCACTCAAAAGGCTCCAGATACCAATCACAGGGTTCTTGCGGGTCAAAGCATTGGGGTGCTTCCATCTCCAAATCTGGAGGAAACAAAGCACAACCCTACAGTAAGCAGTCTCAATGACTTCCCTCTACCTTCACCAAGCACTTATCTTTTGGCAGCCCCCTTGGGAGGGAAACTAGCACTTCATGCTCAAAATTGGAAGTTAATTAGCCAGGACAAGTGGGTTTTTTACATAGTATCCCAGGGGTACAGATTTAATTTCCATACTTTGCCAGTTCCAAATGGTTGGCCGGATCTGCCACAAAATCAGTGGGCAGAGGCTCAGAAACAAGTTATGTCCCTCATGGATATGGGGGCTATTCAACCAGGGCCAGAAAAGGAAAAAGGGCAAGGTTTTTATTCAAGACTTTTCCTGGTACCCAGAAAAGACCATGCCTGGCATCCAGTACTGGACTTATCGATTTTGAACACATTCCTGGACATTCCAAAATTCAAAATGCTGACTTTACAACAGCTACTGCCTATGCTGGGTAGGAACGCTTGGTTAGTGACTCTAGACTTAAAAGAGGCATACCTGCATATCCCAATAAGGGAATCCTGCAGAAGATACCTCCACTTGAAGGCAGGTTTTTTGCATTACCAATTCTCTGCACTGCCCTTTGGCTTATTTACTGCGCCCAGGGTCTTTACAAAGTGCCTGGCACCGGTAATTACATTTTGCAGACAAAGAAGCATACAAATATATCCTTATCTGGACGACTGCCTCATTCAAGCAGAGGACAAGGACACTCTTCTTCAACACCTGGCGTTTGTAAAAAGGCTCCTAACATACCTAGGGTATACAATAAATGAAAATAAATCCCAACTGGTACCCTCTCAAATAATTACATTCCTGGGTGCAAGCTTGAATACAACTGCCCAGATGGCTTACCTTACACCAGACAAAGGCAACTGACAGCATACTTCAAACAAATGGCAACAAAAACCCAGTTATCTGCAAGACAAATTCTGCAGACGTTGGGGTTCATGGCATCCTGCATTCTACTAATTCCATATGCGAGACTGCATATGAGGAAATTACAATGGTACCTAAAAATTTTATGGAGTCAACATTGTCACAGTCTGGAAACAATGATTCCTCTCATTCCCTGCCTACAATAGGAGTTTCTTTGGTGGACAGAAACATGTGACCAAAACAAGGGACTGTCATTCACTCTACCCCCGGCCACCCAAACCCTAACTACAGATGCATCGGACTATTCTTGGGGGGCCCACCTGGCAGGGAGATGTATTCAGGGCAAATGCAGCCCAAAGCAAATGCATCTGCATATCAACCAGAAAGAGATGCTAGCTGTTCAGAATACTCTGACAGCCTTCAAGGACTTACTTCATCCCGGACAACTACTGATAAAGACGTACAACACCATGGTAATGTGGTACATGAACAAGCAGGGGGGTACACATTCCTACCCCCTTTGCAGACTAGCCATGTCATTGTGGAACACAGCTTTGACTTACCAAATACATCTTCAAGATCAATTCCTGCCAGGAAAACAAAATACTCTGGCAGATGACCTAAGCAGAAATCTTATGGACCCGCACAAATGGAAACTATATCCACAAATCTTCAGCATGTTAATACAGAAATGGGGGAGCCCAGACATAGATCTATTTGCCTCTCTCCAAAATTATCAGCTGGACAAATTCTGCACAATAACTTATCACAGAAAAGCAAGGAAAGTGGATGCCTTATCCTTCAGTTGGAAAAACCTATCAATCTATGCCTTTTCCCCTCTGCTCTTCTCTCCAAAGTCTTACTAAAAGTCGGACAGGAAAAAACAAAAATGATCCTAGTTGCTCCAGACTGGCCTCGCCAGCACTGGTACCCAATTCTAAGGAATATGTCTCAACTTCCTCCTTGGTACTTGCCTGAAATACCTCATCTACAGTCTCTGCAGAACAATCAAATTCTGCACACTCCACTCCAAACTCTGAACCTTGCAGCATGGCTGATCATTTAATTATTCAATCACCTGTCAGTAAATCTGTGATGAATGTCATTTTGGAAGCCAGAAGGCCTAGTACTAGAAAATCTTATGCTGATAAATGGAAGAGATTCTGTGCTTGGAACCAAGCACAAAACGGACACAACAAAGCCCAATATTCCTCAGATTTTACAATATTTAACGGAGATGCTTGACAAGGGCCTATCTTTTTCTTCAATAAAAATACATGCCTCTGCCATCTTGGCTCATTACAGCCCAGAGCCTCCCCTCTTTTCTCATCCTCTGCTTAAACATATCTTAGAGGGGCCAAAAATGTATGGCCTCCCAGAAGATCACCAACTCCTGCATGGGACCTCAACTTTGTGCTGTAAAAACTCACCCTGCCTCCTTTTGAACCAGCAGCCACTGCGGATATAAAATTTCTGTATTGGAAAACAGCTTTCCTCTTGGCAGTCACTTCAGCAAGAAGGGTTTCTGAACTACAGGCTGTAATGGCTGTGGAGCCTTTTGTTACATTTTACCCGGACAGGGTGTCTGTCAGGACTAATCCTTCTTTTATGCCTAAGGTGGTATCCAGTCTGGCTCTTAACCAGACATTTCACCTGCCACCATTTTACCCAAATCCACAGAACATGGGGGGAGCGGATTCTGCATTCATTGGATGTGCGCAGACAACTAAGATTCTACTTAAACAGGACCAAATCTCTAAGAAAGTCTGAGCAACTACTGGTAATATTTGCTGCAGGGTCAGAGCAGACTATTTCTAAGTGGATTAAGCCACTGCATTAGTTTCTGCTACTTGCACCATGGTAAGCCTGTGCCCAAGGGGATCAGGTCACATTCCACCAGGGCTGCCTCTACCTCAGCAGCTTTTCTCAGAGGGGTTCCAACCAAAGACATTCTAGAGGCTGCTACTTGGAGTTCTGTCCATACCTTCACAAAGCCTTAACATTTGCCTCTCTTCTCCAAATCCAGGACAGGCTTTGCCACTGCAGTTCTGCAGGGCCTTATAGCCGCTCCTAATGCTATTTAGTTCCATCCTCCCATCCATAGCTTTGGGATTCTATCCAAATGTAATGACTGCAACAGTGAAACACGAAGAACATAGTACAGTTGTGTACACTTACCATAAATGTAGATGTTCGAGTGTATTCACTGTTGCAGTCAAATTACCCGCCAATCCCCCATTCTATACCTTTTTCTTTCCTTCACTATACTCAAAAGCCTTTGTGGTGTATTTGCTTTTTAGTTGAAGGTAAAAGTTTATGTTGCTAAATGTGCATTTATATATATAATTTTGCTCCCCATTTGGGAGGCACCTGACATCTGGGGTAAGAAAAACTGAATAAAATGGTGTCGGCTGCATGTTTTATACCCCTGACATGGAAGAGGAGACAGCATCCGATGCAGGACCCAAGACTTTGTTATTCAGGCTGACTGTGGGCAACCTGCCAGCAGATTACCCGAATGTAATGACTGCAACAGTGAATACACTTGAACATCTGCATTTATGGTAAGTGTACACAACTGTACTTTTTCTTTCCAAATGTTCTGAACAAGGGTGGAATATAAGCTGCATTTGCTACATATTCATAGACTGTTTTATTTTTATTTACACAGAACAAAGCCTTTCCGTAAGTCTGACCAGTTATTTGTGTCCTTTTCTGAACCCTTTCTGGGCAAAGCCATCTCCAGGGTTTTTTTAACTAGATGGATTACACAATGTATTTTGCAAATTTATAAAGACAAAGGTCTGTCCGCGATTGGTCCTATTAAAGCTCATTCTACCCAGATCTGTGGTGACTTCTGCTGCATTTTGGTCTAGGGTTTCACTGGATGACATTTGTGCGGCAGCAACTTGGGCAAGGTCACATACCTTCATTTCTCATTATAAATTGGATTTGATCTCCAGAGGGGAGAGCATCCTTTGGCTCTGCAGTGCTCAGGAATATCCTTCCATGAGGGCCTCCCAGGAGTTTAAGTAGTTGGGGAGTCTGTCAGTCTAAAAAAAA